>NW_028318883.1:692500-982500 GCF_062004578.1 Staurois parvus
AAACACTCAATGTACGCTGCCCATAGATGACTCCATATAAATTAGCCGTGTTCCTGATTTTAAGAATCTCTTGCAGTTATCTGGCTGCATCTTATGAAGACATCTTCAGTCATTGTAGGTTACAGATTATCCAGCATACTGGAGAACTCTTTTCTCGAGTGGCTTAAACAGAACATTTTATGTCAGACTTGTGCTGATGTGATCACCTGGAAAGGTGGCAAATCCCGACACACATTAGATTTGATAGGACAAGCCCTTTGTTCTTAGTGAGGTCTCTGCCATCTTTGTCCATTCATAGTCCTGAGTATTCAGAAAATCTGCCTTATGCTGCCCATGCAATAAATGGTTCAAAGACAAGCTTGTATCTGTGATCTGATGCATCAAGTGGTCATGTTGTTTAATCAAAAAATAAAAGTGCTTAGAAATGTTTGAAGTCTTGGTGCAGAATCTGGTCATATTTGGCCGAATCAGTCTTCACTGCTTTATCTTTTCTTGTTGCCTTATTAAATTAACTCTTCTGTAACCCTTCGCAGCTAATGGGCTGTGCACTTGTATTCTGATTGGTTACTCCATCGTCATGGTTGATGTTGGTTCCACCACAGTCGAAAAGGTTTCAGTGGATTTTGGAAGTGGCAGGGTTCTGGTCTTCAGTCCTGTGTGTCTGCTACAAATTTTTGTAATTTTCAAAATACCTCCCCTTCCTCGCTGGTGTTGTCTTTTCAGGACTACAGGTGTACTTTACTTCTCCCTGCTGTTGGCTGTAGTCTGACTATTGGGAATGAAATTGGAGTTTATCTGCAAAACTGACAGATGATTCTGATTTCTGACAGTGTGAGGACAGAACAGTGCCCATGTGTCATTGCCTTTACTGTGATGGGTTTTCCTTTCTGTGTAACTGATTGGGCAGGAAATGTAAACACAATAATGATATCAATTCCTGTGTCTGCTCTACCATTACAGGGCTTTAAAGACAATCTCCATGCCTTGTTTTGCTTGGCAGAGAACTCTGTTGGACCAAATGCAACACGACCTGATGACATTCATCTACTCTACTCTGGGAAGTAAGTTCAATGGCAGCTTGTGGATAGCTTACCATGCCGAGAAAGAAGGTCAGCACCGGGGTAAAACCAGGCTCTGTGCGACGGACCCACACTGGGAAGCTCCACACACTTGTAGAGCTGTGTGTTGGTAATGGTGGGTGAGGCTTACTACAGGGACAAGCAAAACTTAATGTGAACCTGTCGTGTAAGAAACATGGAACCTTTAATATTTTGAATTCTTGACCTTGGCATAGGTATGCTGGATGTCTCACTTCTCTATGACTTGCCTTACTTGGACTCGAAGTACTGAGCTCAATGACAGGTTTTCTTTAATCTCTTAACACCAAGTGCACGCTAATGTGTGTCCTCTCGGCATCTGGGCCTTTACGCTGAGTGGCCGCACATTTGCGTGCAATTAAAAAAAAAAAAATGTGCTGGGAGCACGCGCCCTGCGCGCTCCCAGCACACGTCTAGTACTCAAAGGTCCCGATCTCCCCTTTTGATCAGGACCTTTCCTGATCATGTGACCGCGAATCATGGTGGTCACATGACCCTTAAACCCCACTCCCGACTTCTGAAACCCTTAAAAGGCCAGGAGGCGCCAGCACAAAGGGGTTAATTCTCTTCCCACTCACATGGCAATACAGCACAGCTTAAAGTAGACTAAAAGGTCTGTTGATTGTGAGAAGGCGCTGCACTGCAACAGTATTCCATGTTTTATTGTCCTTGTCCTCCTTTGTCCTGCAGAACGGTTGAAATAAACAACACTGATGCTGAGGGAAGATTGGTTCTAGCTGATGGCGTCTCTTATGCTTGCAAGGATCTGAACGCAGATATCATTCTGGATATGGCAACCTTGACTGGGGCTCAGGTGAGACTGAACCCAGCAAAAATAAATGAGGCTAAAGTATTACTAAAGGCAGTGTGGTTTTTGTTCTTTTATATGAAGGGTTAAAACATCTGTCAGGCATTTATTCTGTGTTTTTTACTTTTCAAATTCTTGTTAATTGACGTCTACAGGCCTGAGAGAGTAAATCCAAAATTTCTAATTACCACCATAACAGGAATGTAAGGGAAATCTGCCAGTGGGGACATCTTTTACCAGGAAAACTGTCTAAAAGAGGAAATTTCCCTTACATTGACGAAATATTGTCTCACTTCCAGTTGACTCTACAGGACAGGAAGTGATGGGAAGTCATATTTTGTCAGGTTATCCTGCTGCCCACAGAGCGTTAGGACAGTGGCAAACAAAAAACTGTAGGCCAGCCCAGCATGCCTGTGTGTTTGTTTGTGTACTAGGAGGTTACAGACACAGGAGTTATGAATCTTTTGGGTTACCGCTGCATACGGTGAAGGGATACTGGCAAACCAAAAAAAAAAAATTGTGGATCGGGATAAGATAATCTCTCCTATCTCCCACATGCCATGTTCACCACAGGCAGTCGCTAGCTGTGTAGAGAGCCGCAAATTGGTGTGGCTGCCAGCAAACTGTTATTATAGCGATCAAAGTTGGCAGCCACAGTCTAGAGCTGCAGGAGGACCTGCTGCTTCAATATGCACTGGACCTAATCCCCGGTGTGAATGTAGCACACGTATGTGCTGTGGGGTCTTTGCGGTGGTGCAGTGGAAACTCCAGCACTCCCTTAGATCCAACCATGCAGCATTTACTTCCCTGCTGCTGCTTCTATTGCAAACATGGCAGCCCCAGCATCCCTCCAGCCGTGCATTTGCCTGGCTTTTCAATGTAGGAAGCTGTTGTGTTTGCATGGCATCTCCAGTGTCTCTACAGAAGGGCTTGTCTGTGTCAGCTGCTGTGCTTGCATGGCATCCCAGGTGTCCCTCCAAACAGGCTCAGGGCTGCATGCTAAACTCTCTGGAGCCATGGATTGGACGCCTCTGATCTAGAAGTAGAGGTAAAACTGGTAGATAGGTTGCGTAATCGAAATTAGTAGTTTTTTGTTTTTTTAAATTTTAGGTAAATTATATGTTGGCAATATACACTTCTGAAAAGATGAGTTTTGGGTGGTGGGCATTTAAAACTGATGGCACCTGATCTTCACCACTTCCTGTAGTCTCTTGTATTTGTAAAGATGTCTTTTCTGAGCTCTGTTATTAATTATCTACATTTCTGTCCTGTTCCCACCTTTTTAGGGAATTGCTACCGGTAAATACCATGCTGCTGTACTAACCAACAATGAGGAGTGGGAGATGGCCTGTGTGAAGGCGGGCAGGAAATGTGGAGACCTGGTCCACCCGTTAGTGTACTGCCCTGAGCTGCACTTTAATGAATTCTCTTCTGCTGTGGCAGACATGAAGAACTCTGTGGCAGTAAGTGATGAAATGACAATAGGTAGAAGATCCTAAAAAAAAAAATGCCCTTTTTCTATACATTTTACACATTTATTGTCTACTGCAGGACCGGGAGAACGCCCAGAGTTCTTGTGCTGGGCTTTTCATTGCCTCTCATATTGGCTTTGACTGGCCAGGAGTCTGGGTTCATGTGGACATCGCATCTCCTGTTCATGCGGTCAGTTGTATTTCCATTTCCTACATCCTCCCCAAAACAACTCCTCCTTTTATAGACCTGTGTAGAACATAATATTGACATCTTGTGGTTTATTCGGGCTGCTGTTAAAAATGAAACCACTTGTATGGAATAGAATAGCAGGATGTTGTTTTCAAATGTGTTGGCTGTCCCTTCTTCCATCCAACTGTACAGCAAAAAGCATGCCTAATATTTACCAAAAAGTCTCTGCTGGTTCCATCCCCTTAACACTGAACAGAAAGCTGTTGGAGCTCCACTCTCCTTTTTTTTGTTTTTCTTTCCTGTGGTTTATAGATGTTCATTATGGTATGCTACAGAGAAGTGGTTACATGGTTAAGCACTTTTGTACCACAGTACATCAACAGCTGATCAGTGGCCATTTTTTTTTTTTATGAACAGTACTGGATAAATAGCTATTGGGCAGCCGACTGGCCTGTAATTGCTGTGTCAGCACAGACATTGCATTGTACTTAGCCAACCTGGGTACCTTGTGATCGCTGTGATTAGTCATCATATGATACTGTTTACAGTGCTGATCTCCCCTTCCAACAGGGGTAACCAAAAGAACCTGAAATTATGAAGAGGAAACGAATGAATGGATCATCAGCTGCAGATTTCATTCTGTTTCAGTGACATGAGAATTGTTTAACACTTTCATGCCCCAGCACCTCTGACTTGTCACTGAAGCCATACCCCCTGTACAAGCCATGACCCGGTTATTAGAAACATACTGCCATTGCCTGCAGAGTCTTTGGCATAGGTTTATGGTGAGGACGGGGCGACTGTTACAACTTCAAGTTGTTGCTTAATGGAAACCTGTCATGTGGGACTTTGTAAAAAGTAAAGTACAAAAGTATCATCTTGCTTCAAATAAGTCATCTGAAATTGTGTAAAACTACCTCACCTTAAATAACATGCTGTATTCAGAATTCACATGAAGTGAAAAAGTGCCTATAGTCTATCTCCTTGTATCGTAGAACTTCAAAAGTGACAACACACAGTTCCTCCTTAGTTAAATATTCACCTTTCAATTAGCAATTGCCCCAAAAAAAGTAGGACCCTTTTTTTAAAATTGCTTTTTTGCATTTATTTTTAACTACTAAAGAGATCAATCTGTTTATTAAATGTAGAATTTAAAACCATGCAGCTCGCTTACATATAGGGAGCGGTCTCAATACTATGCAGATATCTGCAGTCTGTCACACTCTTGTTGACATTGAGCTGCAAGATGCTTTCTGGTAGGGATATCCTATTGGGACTATTGGACCTGCCCAGTGTGCTTTGTCAGGGGGGCTCTACTAGGACGCATGCCACCTTGTTTTTGTAGATCTACTATTCTGCCATTAGCCAGCACCAGCCGACTTTTCATGTAACCCCTGTTGTAATATGACCCATTGCAGAGTTCTAGAAACAGACCCTCATTGTAGACCTTCTAAAATCACAGTGTGACCTGTGGTTGGCTTCCATAAAGTGGGGCTTACATTCCCGTAGGTTTGTATAAGAATCCAAAGCCCACCTATGCAGACCCTTAATTTGGCTGTTTGCTTCACTCTAGTGACTCTCTCTTCTTTACTTCATGCAGGGGGAGAGGGCCACAGGTTTTGGGGTGGCATTACTCCTATCCCTGTTTGGTCGTGCCTCCGAGGACCCTCTTCTCAATTTGGTTTCCCCTCTGGGAGAGGATGAAGTGGAAGAAAACCCTGAACGGGATACTAAAAGGAGGCGTCTTGTATAAGTGGAGCTTTACTTGTGACCACTGTGTATCTGATGTGACCGGGCCTGGACCTTCTGCCTGCGTCTGTGATGGAAAGCCCCTTCATGTTGCTGGTACTTGATAGTGGAAGCCTGTGCCAACCAGGTCTCCTCCTCTTCTTACTTTTTCTGTCTCAGGCCTGTATGTTACAGCTGGCAGTTACATGGAAGTGGGGAGGCAGGTATTGTACTGGTGCAGTGTCGTCCTCCTTCCTCAGATTACCACTGTGTGAGAGGCTCTTCTACCGTATGTCTTTCTACACCATTTACTGCTTTCAATAAAACTGTTTTGCATACATGATATACCATGCTTGTTACTGGAATTCTTCAGTTATAGAAATAAGCATTGAGCTAGCCTATGAAAACTGCAGGAAAAATCCTCAGTCATTAGGGGGAACATTTCTTTTTTTTATGCTTTTAAAGCCTAACTCTGTTTAATTTCACTTTAAATAATTTGTTTCAGCCAATTTCCTTTACTGATTGATTATGGTCGTTGTCAGTGCTGTATAAACTATTTGTAGCATCAGGTACATACAGTATACACAACTATGTTCCAGGAACAGTCTGGCTGAGGTGGAAAGCCCCCAATCAGGGGAAGCTTTGAAATAGTTTATAAAAATACAAGGCTTCCTGTGAATGGCTGAGCAGTGCTCAGCCAGACTCCATTTTTATTCTGGTGGTGAATAGAAGTCCTGTAATGCTTCTGAAACTCAGTGACTGCAGCAATTGGTAAAGGAAATGGTTTGTTTGGGCCAAATGATTTAAAGTGAGAATATAGAAGAAACAGAGTTTTTAGCTTTTAAGTTCTTCCTGTAGCAGTCCCCAATCTTTGTTGCTGGGGAGAGATTCATGGCTTCTACTATCATAGAAAGCATCCCTCATCCTATGTAAGGAACATGCCCTGTCCCCCATTACTAGCAGAGAATGGGGGTGGAGAGCAGTACTGTCCTCTACTTCTGAGAATTCTAGTTTCCTGGGTGTCATGCTGTCACTTTGAATTTCATACCTTTTAAGTCTTTGACCTGGAACAAGTATGTAATCTTTGACTTTACAGAATGTGGTCCATGTCAGTGAAGCTAGAGGGCTGTCCTAAAAATCCAGAACATTTTCTGCCTCCCTCTGTCTCTCCTAAAATGTTTACTCAGAAGTGAATTGATGGATTATATGCACCAGTTTGTTCTCCAAGTTGTTCATGTAGTTCTCCAGGAGCCAATACTTGTTAGTGGCATCTGCCTTTCACTTTACTAGCCAGTTCTAAGTGACCAAATAATTAATTGTTGGTGAAAATCTATCACAACCATCCCAGTCCTAGTTGAAATATATATACTTTTTTAAATTGGGGTTTCAGATTAGTTTTAATCACTTAGACACTTGGAAATTGTTAAAATGGGAGGTAAGCAGTTGGCTGATGGAAAGCTTGAAATGGCCCAGAGTATGCCAGCTGTCTTACTCTTCACCTTCCTTCCAAAACCTGAATGTACACAAAACACCCTTTTTGCCATGATTTTGATCCATACCAATGTGCTTTGGTTACAGATCATGACTAGCTGTAGAATCTACAATGCACGATTCAGATACTTTGTATAAATCAATGGTTTACTAGGGTTTATTTTTAGCTGCATACAAATTATGTAAATGTGTATTGCCTTTATAATACATGGTACTAGCCTGCAGTCCACACACCCCTGTAACTCAACAGTGTGTTCTTAGAAGTAGTTGGGGTCCCCTTGGTCCACATCTATGAAGGTCACTCATCATGGTGGTCTCTGGTCCATTTGATCATGGTCTCAGGAGATCTGTAGAGGAATATCAGTTTGGCAAACAATTGTTCCTCCAGGTCTAAGTCTCCCGTCTCACGTACCAAGAAGATGTCTGTGCAGAGTTTTAAAATGCGGTCCACATTTGGTAGCTCTTCAAACATAATGGAGCGTGAGATCCCATTGAAGAATTCTCGAATAAATTTCCCAATGACCAGAACAACCGACATGTAGAGACCAACAATGCTGAAAAATCAGAGAAATGTGGATTATACTGTTGTGATCCAATGAGTGGAGACTAGCTTGACAGAGGTAAGTTCTTCTCACTCAGTAACAAAAAGTGCTCATTTCAGATCTTTGTGAGTCTGCAATAGATGATGGGGCAAAATATTTGTACTACTTTGATCTTTCCATTATGTGTGCAGAGGAGGGATGTGATTGGGTAGGCTGCCAAGGTGAAATGCATTTTGATTTAGGGGGAAGGTTTCTAGGTGGAGATGTGCTGTGATCAGGGGATGAATGCAGGATGTGCAGTATGTAGGGTGGGATGAACTGGCATTAAATGCCGGGTGCCTGGGAGTGATGCACTGGATGTAGGCTTACCAAGGAGGGATGCAATGCTTGGGAATGCATTCAAGGTGGCTGGGAGGGTTGTGCTATGATTTGGGTGTAATTGCAAATTGATGTGGAATTCTGATTGCCTAATAGTGGGGTAATGCAATGTGATTTTGGGGTGAATGCACATCGTCCGAGAGGCTTAAACCACAGGGAGTGAATGGAGGTTGCTGAAAAATGCTGTACTTGGTTGTAGATTGCTAAGGCAAAGTGAGTGGTGGTGAATGCAGGATGCCAAAGAGGGATGTGCTCTATGGAGGAAGAAGAGAGATGTGATGTTTGGCAGGTTGCTTAATAGTGCATGATACACCATGCTGGGGGGACTGAACGTGAATGCAGATTGCTAAGGAAGGGGATACACTGATGTGGATGCAGGCTGCCAGAGTGGAATGGACTGGAATTGGGGGGTTGATAGGGAGAAATACACTATAATGGTGGTGAAGGGGGATGGGGTTGGTAAAAGAAGGTTGCCAGAGAATAATATACATTTATTGAGATGCAAATCATTCTCTAGCAACCTTCATTTACCAATTTCCCACCCCTGTATCTCCATTATATTGCATTTTTCCCAATCCTTCGCAACCTACCTTTGATCACATTATAACTCCCCACCAACACAGCCCTTGCCAACCTGCATTCAGTCACTGCACCTCTCCTTGATAGAGGGAGAATGCAGGTTGCATGAACAGTGTGACAGAAATAAATCTGTGTTATACCACTGCCAAGGTGGATGTGAGACATGGATATAAGGCACATAGAAAACTAAAGACCAGCCCCCTTGATGCTATAACTGCTTCCACACCAGCTCTACTCTGTTTTAACAAACAGTTTAAATATAGAATGGATAACAAAAGGCGCTGTGTCCCTCAATGGACTCCAAGAAAAAGATTTTAAAGTGAATACAGAAATCCAACTGCTCTATTGTCCATTTTAAGAACACATCTTGACACTAAGAAACCTAGGAACATGCTAAAGGTAACAACAGCTGCAAAGAGGAAAAAAGGAAAACAAGGGCATTAAACAGCCACTTCCAAAACCTTTCAATCAAAACTACTGTATTTTTCATTCCATAAGACGCACCTAGGTTTTAGAGGCGGAAAACAAGAAAAAAAATATTCTGAACCAATGGACTGCATACACAGTACAGGAGATGACCAGAGACTGCGGACAGTATAGGCGATGACTAAGACTGCTTACCTTTGGGGAGGGAGGGGGAGCGGGTACCTGAAATTTGACAGGTACCCGCTCCCACTTCCGCAGGGTTGTCCTCCCTTTAGTGTGGGCACCAGGCTGACAGCCAGTGCGCATGTGCGAGAATCACTGCGCTTTGTGATTGGTCTGGCGTCTTCTGGGACCTGTCATGTGTCCCAGAAGACGCCTTACCATCTTTGGTGGTGGGGGGGGGGGGGGGGGGAGAAGGAAAAGTGTGTCTTATGGAGCCAAAATATGGTAGTTTCTGCTGAGCCGGACCCAGCGAGCTTGTAAAAACTTAGAGAAAGTATGTAAAAAGAAAGTTGGAAACTGCATCTGTTCCTGGAGTTCAACTTTACTAGGCAAAGGAAACCCTTTCTCACAGGCCAGAACAAATTGTTACATTCACTTAGAAATAGTGGATCTGGAAGCCAGGAAACCTCTTCTGGGGTACTCTGGAATGACAAAAAAAAGGAATCTGTCTGCCTTAAAGGACTAGTGTCAAAAAAAAGGTAAAACATCTGATGCCCCTCACCACATCCAAGCAACAGGGAGCAACCTGTCTCAGCCCCTTGCATAAAAACTACATATCAGTGACTGTCAGAAGGATCCTTAACATCCCTGGCAGTATTCCCGAGTGTAGCTCGGGGTAAAGTTTCAGCTACACTTGGGAATACCTTGCACCACTGCTCGGGATCTCTTGGCGCTATATTTCAAATTTCAGTGTGTTTGGTTATTGAATTACATGTATTATTATATTTTTTATATTATAATTTATGATTTCGTGTTTCAAATTTTAACATACACGGAATGTTTACTAGACTCTTGTTCGGACATATTTCAGTAAGTTTTTCCTAAAAATTACAAGCCTACAATAAAAAAAATACATATTTCCGCTTTGAGCACAGAAATACTGACATAATCAGACCGCTAGGGAGGCTACTGAGCCTAAAAAGGTACAAATGTTCCACTCCTAAATGGCAAAAAGAACACAGCCCATTGAAATGGTACATAGAGAAAACCCACAGCAACTCCCATCAATGAAGATAGGTCTTCCCACTTTTCAACAGCCAGGTCGGCAAAGCCAGCAACCGAGAAGCAAGGTGGAAGATCAGTCCTTGAGATAAGAGAGCTGGTAGAGGCCACAGAGAGCCAGTTTACAAACAAGGCTGAGATACCGAAATCTGAGACCAATAGGGATGACTGAAATGCTCTCAGACTTGATCATATGAAGTAGTCAAGGTAAACCTTTCCCTGGAGGAAGTGTGTAGATCAGGGTATACTGGTGCCTGTCCCGATCAGAGGGGTAAGCCCACCTGGGACTGCAACTCAAAATCTAGTGGGCCAATGTAAACAATTAAACCGACACCTGGGTACTGATCCCTGCAGGAGCAATTTGGCCACACACATACGGTGGTGTGTCAGAGTTGCAGGATCTAAGCCACAGCTATCAAACTGGTGACCCGCCAGCTGTTGCAAAACTACAAGTCCCATGAGGCATTGCAAGATTGACAGTTATAAGCATGACTCCCAAAAGGTAGAGGCATGATGGGACTTGTAGTTTCGCAACAGCTGGAGGGCTGCCAGTTTGACACCCACGGTCTAGGGAGTCACCTAGTCTTCACTGGAGGTGTGGATGTTGCACTGCACAGCAGCCCTCAGGTTGCAGCTCTCTAACACACCTGTGCGGACACAGTGCAACCACATAGCACACTGGAAGGACACAGAGTACACACAGAACACAAGAAACCAACTGCAGCAAGCTGGGAATCAACTGCAGGGCAAATAAACAAGAAAGGATGCTGGGAAGGACACACAGCAACAGGGAGGGGAAGAAGGAATACACTGAGAACACAGGATCAACACACACAAAATATGAGAATACTCAAACGACAGCAAACACCCCAAAGACCAGAGGGGACCGGCTTCTATGTGAAGACATGTTGCTCGAACACTAATGCAAAGGCTTAATAATGCGTAAGTTATGGGCAGCAACTCGGACGGGAGGTAAAACTTGTGACAGTATCACTAGGGTGTCTGCTGTATCTACTGTCAGGTCTCAAGTACTGGGAAAAAAAAAAAAACATCCAGCTTCATCTTCCATTGAGAAGCTAATTAATCCCCCCCCCATCTCCAGGAAAGGTAAGAACTCTGTGCATGACAAGGAAACCTCTGGAGGATCACTGATAAACACAGAAGTGCTTAATATTCCTGATTCCTCTAGGCAAGACAGTGGTGAACATTGAAAAATCCTATGAATGGAACAGCAAGTTGCACCAATTGAGTCAGAATGCCTTGCATAACAAAAGAAAATACCTCTGCTGTGAAGGAGAAGGCTGAATGAGCTCTCTAGTAAGAGAAGGGGGGTGTCAGTAATGGCCAGCAGCTGCCCAGTCCATTCCGATTAGGATTTGTAAGAATCGCAAAAGCACAATCCTTTCCCTTGCCGAGTTTAATTTAGGTCTGGACTAGATGGACAACCCATAGCTACAGGGTGGCCGCCCTTCCATTTAGATCTAGACATGCCTCTAGCAGTGGAAGGCTGCTGTAGTTTGAAAATAAAAGCTGCTCCGGTCCCCTGAGAATACTTCTAGAGCAGCTGAATGCTTTGGGTGCACCTAGTGACCACTGCCCGAGAGCAACACCCAAAGGCTGTATCTGCTGCCAGAGATACTATCTTCCTATAATGCCGGCTGTCCTTAGGAGGCGGAGGAGAAAGCTCCAGGCTACTACACCGATGAGAAGAAACCACAGAAAGATTTGCTTGGCGCTTGCTAGCTCCTTCCCAGAAGTGATGTCAAGAACAGACCTGGCCAAGAAGAAAAAACCAATGGGAAGTTTAAAATGAAGGTTCGGGCAGACATAGTACAAGAGTCAATACAAGTAACAGGCCCAGGTATAAAGAGGAGGGGTGTCCCAAGCCTGAAAACCATGCCCAGCTTGCTTAGTCGGTATCATAAATAGACGAGGACAAAGCAGAAATCTCCATTCGCCCGACACAGACCCCTGCTAAATCTAGCGACTTCTGAAAATTTGGCATATATAGACAGCCTTGGGTACAATAAAGGAAAGAATCCCTAACACAGCATATAGCCTGCTACATCCATTCACAAAGTGAGCCGACAGGTATAGGTGAACTACCACAGCTTTGCACCAGATAACTCAGCAAGGTATCCCCAGCTATGCCAGCCTGAACCTAAAGCAGAGTCCTGTGTAAACTTGACACAGACAGCTTTATCACTACCAAACCATTGTGGAGAGAACAATCGGCTTCCAGGGGTTTTTTTTTTAATCAAAAATTGACGTGGTTCTAAAGGCAGAAGCTTTTTTTTTTACCTTGATGCATTCTAGAAATTAAAGTAAATAACCTTCTGGGTGCAGCTCTCCCCTCAGCCCCCCTTATACTTACTTGAGCCCCATCTCAAACCAGCAAAATGCATGAGAGCCACAGCTGTCTCAGGTCTCTCTCTGCTCATTGGCTCACACAGCCACAAGAGACATCGACTCCTGCTGCTGTCAATCACAGCCAGTAAGCCAATGAGGAGCAAGTGGGTTGATGGCTGAACCACACTGTGTGTGTGAATGGACAATGCCCATTCATGAGCGTGGCTCGGGAGCAAGCCTGCTCAAGTGCCCCCATAGAAAAAGGCTTGCTATTGGGGGCACTCGGCTGGGGGGAGGAAACTAAGCAAAATTTGCAAAATTGGTGTCGGAGGGGTTATAGACTCTAGGCCGGCCTTCAGATTTGTATGCGTCTAATGTCCATATCTCCTGAGGGTGGAAGTATAACCTAGGCTTCTTACCATAAAGCTGTGTTCCTCAATGGATCATTGAGAAAATTAATCTGGATGTTATAGGTAATCAGAGCAGTTCCTCTTTGGACACTGTGATAAGAGAGAGTGATATAAAAAAGGCAACTCTTACCCGTATCCAGCCAGGAATCCAAGGCTCTGAGGACTGGCTTTGTCATTGTAAATTACAAGTTCGATATTCTTAGCACAGCCATTGGTCCCACAGGCTGGGTGCCACTCTTGAATAACCCACCACTCTGTCACCTGGCCTGATGTGTTGTTAACAGACAACTGCTGCAGTTTCAGGGTTAGATTCCGGAAGAAGGCATATTTCTCAATGTCTTCTGGCTTCTCGGAAAAGTCTAAGGAAAGACCACATGGAGGTGAAAAGGATTTCCATAGTTTTTATACAGTCTGGCAGTAAGGAAAAGAAGCATACATCACAAGACTGTGAATGTCAGCTTCCAACTGAGCCTTTGCACTGATATTTTGCCATGTTTGCTGTGTGGCAATTCCTCTGAGATTTGGCTGTTATCATAAAGGTTAATATTACCTGTTTTGAGACGGTGAGCAATTTTGGCCTCAGGCCCAGCATTTGCTCTGAGATGCTTTGGTAAAATGTCCTTCAGCATGCTAAAAAAAAATAAATAAATAAAGAAATATTATTACATATTGTACCTGGCGATCTGCCATAAAAGTCTTTGACAACACTCTGACTCTGACTCCCAACTGTGCTCCTGCATTGTCACCCCGTCACATGGGCTTCTGATGGACACTACCAGGCCTGGTTGCCACCATCAGGAAATTTCTTCCGAGAAATAGCATGTAGCCATTAGTGGAGTGCCCCAAACACCTGTCTGCTGAAACTGAGCCCCTCAAGTCAGACTGTCCTCAGCTTCCCTTTTGCATTTTCTCACACACTTTGGCAAAGGTGGATGGCAATACAATTTCGGCACAATCATTCAAGGTTTTTGGCATGCTAATGGGTGTAGCTGCACTATGGCAGAGCACAGACAGACATGATTGTTAACACATCATTCCTGCTTGTAGACACCCTGTGCTTTAGTCTTGCACCCGGCTTCCTCTACAAAAGGACCGCTCAGAGCTGCTCCATCTTCCATTACAAGACACTTGGTTTGGGGGGGGGGGTTAAATGCCACACTACACAGATGTAAAACTTAAATGCACATACACTGGCTCTCTTCTTTCTCCTCTCAACATCTGAACAATCTGGTCGCGGGTTTCTGCATCATCATAGCACGCTGTATGTTTTCCAATGCTCTCTGCGCTCTTTACAATAGATGCATTCCTGGAACAGAACACAATAGTCATGGTACAGTATACACAATACAATTCCTGGCCTGGTTACACACTGTAGCATTTAGGGGTAGGTCATGAGATTTTCCAGCTTAGTGAGCTGTTGATTGCAGCATTGTGTCCTATAGAGACATGTCCATCCTGCTAGAGGGAAGGTTCTGTTATCTATTAGGGTGGCATGCAGGAAAATTCTGCTCGTCCCAGCAAATGATTGCACATGCCCCCTCTGTACCTGAGGATGCTCCAGTGAACATCAAAGTAGATATGAGTGGATTCAGAGAGCTCCTTGATCATGGCCTGTCGGCTTGCCGGGCTGATGGTCCAAAGAAGGCTGGCATTGCTCTTTATTTTAGCGGTAACAATGTCCTCTGGCATGTAATTAACTATAAACTGCATGGCAGACTAGGAGCAGAAGAAAACATATCCTGCATCAGATCAATTGCTCTCAATGAAACAAGACTTGAAAGGGCCCCCTCTTCCCGAACTTTATGCGTGCATGCTGGCAAGGTATAGGCTGGCAGGGATAAATCGTATGTAAAAGAAAACTTAAAAAAAAACACCTACGCAATACATTTCCTCATGTTTAATCCCTTTAAAAACCCTGCCAATAGAGAGAAATATACATCTACAGTGCAGTAGCCGGACAGGTGTTCATCTATCAGAAATGCATTCAGCTCCTAAGCCCTGTTGTGGGCTGACAACACACATCATCTGAGGACATCCCATCATCTGAGGACATCCCATGTTGTGGACATATTGCGGTGTCAACCCTGTCAAGTGTCTCTTGCAAAAGTATTCAACAACTCCAACTTGTAGATCTTACAAAATAAAGGCTAATCATTTTGTAGTACAAGATGGATACTTGGAAGGCTCCTTACAGAAAGTGTGCAGAAGCCACAAGACAGCTTTGCATTTCTAACAAGATCAATAGGTGTCCATTGGGCGACACAAGAATTCAGTAACAGTCGAGTTATACTACTGCCTGCAGGGGACAGGGACTCTGGCAAACTCAGAAAAAGTTTCAAGGCAGCCCCCCATAACCCCTCCACTATTGGACATGCCTTGGTTTTTTTGCTAGTGTGCTGGAAGGTTGGATACCCTTCTCCAGCTCCACTATACAAAAGTCTACTTAATTTTGCTGGATTTGTTTTCTTGTGCTTTTTACCCTTGACAATGTCAATCCAGAATTCTGTGATAGGCTGCTATTTTTTTTTTTTGGTCACTGCAGTCCAGATCTATTGCCGCACTGCTGCTTGAGCAAGTCTCCACATAGCAAGGGGTATGTTTACCATTATCTTTGGAGGCCATATCCGGAACCTGCTGGACTGGATGTGCAAGACTAGCCTGCTTTGGACACCAGGCTCTGCATGTTGGTGCCTTCCAGACCTAAATGTGCTCTACTGGTTAGCCACAGAGTGCTTTCTGATGTGACTCAGTGGAGGAGATTTACTAAAATTGGTGCACACAGAATCTGGTGCAGCTCTGCATAATAACCAATCAGCTTCTAGGTTTTATTGTTAAAGCTTAACTGAACAAGCTCAAGTTAGAGGCTGATTGGTTACTATGTACAGCTGCACCAGATTCTGTGTGCACCCGTTTTAGTCAATCTACCCAAATGAGTAGGTATGGTCAGGCTGTAGTATCAGGACCTACCTCCCTGATACATTGTTGGGCAACTTTGTAAGGGCCTTATTAACATTTCAGTTTCAGAATCCCACAAGACTCCCTCTAGGGGAGGTCATTTTTGAGCCATCTGCAAATGGCGCAGATTTATAAGGGATTGTTTCAAATATGACTGATGCTCCTATAGAGCCCTCTGTGGCACATGCTACCCCTCAACCTTGCCCCTCTTTTGAAGGACCATGTGACCCTAAAGGTCAACAGTTGTCTTCCCTTGTAAGGACCTGATCTTTTTAGGGTCTTTCAGAAGCATCTACTGCTGATCAAAGCAATGGACCTTATGTTCAGCTGAGTGCGGTTTTCTTGGCATCTCCACCTTGGAACACTCAGGAGACCCGCCCTGAAAATGGGGCTCATTTCATGACTCTTGATGTCTAAGCTCTTCAAATAGTTGCAAGATATTCAAATAGTCTCTTTGGATCAAGAAGTTCCAGGCACAACCTTTCAGCTTTTAGCAGGAGACAGGACTGTTCTTTCCCCCTGCCACGGGAGGTCTTATTTGACTACTGTCTAACCCTATCTGGGACCTTCCTCTGATTCCCCAGAACAGCCAGTTCCTGCTTTATCAGGTGACTCAGCAGGGAGTCAATATTCTAATTTGATCATGTTTGTGAACTTTTCCTGCGACATGTCCCTATGCTGGACAGCAGTCTGTGCCACTTTTGACTGCACTGTCTCTACTAGAGAGACAAGGCATCACCTTCTGAGTCTCCTCAACTGAAGGGTGAGGGTTCATTCAACTCATGACCTCCTTCCTCATCACAAAATCTCCTTTTCGCTGCTTCTACAGCTTAGGAGTGTTAGGCTTGGGTCTCCTGTTGACCAGCTGTTTTTTTCATTGTACTTGCTTGCGTTCCAAACTTTGGGGACATGTTTTTCCATGGTGTTGGCCCCATGAAAATTTGCTGTTGATCACTTCTAGTTAGTGGCCTGGTTTTCTCCTGGTTTATTAGTGTTTTATTCCACCTAGTTTTATGGGATCGGTGGTTGGCTCTCCAGTCTCTAATTTGTTGGGGCCCGTTTTTGCTCCAGATGGAAGCTTGGCCTTGGTGGTGTTTCTCCAGGTCTGGAACCCCAAATTGATTCTCAGTTTCCTCCTCTTGATCGAGGCAGTTCACCTTTATTGCAGTTGGGATTCACCTCATCTAGCCTTATTTCAAGCATTGGTCCTTCACATGTCTCTAAAATGTGGTTGACTTCCAAACTCTGTTTGGGCTTGCCTGTGGTTATTGAACATCCCTCAGACTACTTTTGGGTGCCTGAACTGTTACTGAATTCCCGTGTCCCTCACAAAGGAGAAAATAAGATTTTTGTACTTGGGATAAAGTAGTTTTCTACAAGTCCATTGAGGGACATAGGTCCCAGCCCTTTGTGTTTCATTATAGCCCTGTGTAATTCTTGCTCACAATATTGAGGCATGCACTTATAAAACATATAAATCAAAACATTTTCAATTACGTATTTAGCAAAGCAAAAAGAAAGCAAATAAAAGAGGTTTATTTTAGGGTTTAAACGTACTTAAAACTACATGCTCCTTCTTATACCTTGTAGGGACTCTACTGAAGAGGTTTATTTTTGTCCCAGTTCCTGCAACTTTTGTTGCCTTTTTCAATGCCAGTTAACAGTCTTACTCCCACCAATGGATTTTACATATTGCTAAATAAATTTCCGCATATCAATGTGCACTCACAGGATGTAAGGCGTAACTGTATGTCAGCTGATCATACGCTCCCTGAGAGAAAGGGACCAGGTTCTGCTGCTGGGCACTCATAGTAAACAGAGGCTGAAGAGATCAAAAGAGAGCAAAAAATAAAACAGTAAACATTTATATTTAATAAAAAAATTATTACTAGCGGTACAGGAATCAATGTGCCTGACACCCCCCCCCCCCCCAAATCCAAACATTCTCTGATAATGGTCATCAAGGTTGGTGGCAGGGAGTAAAGTTGGGTGCAGAAACAAAGGTATCATCCAGACTGTAGACTCATTGAGGGACATTTCCTAAAACTGGTGCAGCTTTGCACGGTAGCCAATCAGCCTCTAACTTCAGATTGTTCAATTAATCTTTGACAATAAAACCTAGAATCTGATTGGTTTCTATGCAGACCTGCACCAAAAATTTAGCACACTCCAGTTTTAGTAAATAACCCCCATTGTAATTTATGTAGAGGAACCCTTTAGGCTGGAGCTGAATCACCTTATGCGGTTTGCTTCTCCTCTTTGCAGCAAACGTACATAAGTTCAAAATCCATTCTTAATACTTTGCACAATGCCTTCAATAAAGACTTTCATCAGTAACTTTTTATGTTGCTTTGCTCCGAAGCTGGTGGGGCAGTATGTAAATCTGTCCCAAATAACAGCTGCCACTCCAGGTCATGTGGAGGTTCCTCAGTTGGTCCCTTTTGCCTCAATGCCTGCACTGCTATTTTCTGAACTCTCCATTATCTGAGCAAGGTAACAGCAGTGTCACTCCTGGGGCTTTGATACTGGGACAGAAATCAAAGCATGTTTATTGAAGATACAATACCGTCATGTGATATTCAGTACATCCTTACCTCATAACCACTAATGCTTATCTGAATGGAGACATCCAAAGGCTGATTGGTCACTCCAGCCACAGATTTCACCAGTGACATAAACAGGAGTGGGAACCAGACAATACAGATGAGTGCAAAAATAATAACTCCTCCCATTCCATACTTGACAATTTTCTTTTTCTTCTGTCCTGGGGGCTCTGGGTATTTCTGAAAAGTTTACAAACAAACATGAAATGATCTTCTTGCATGTAGGGCAAAGCAACAGGTCCAAATAACTAAAATATTTCTCCATTGCACACCAATCCATTCATCCACAAGCAGCAAATCAAAATAACTAGTATTTCTAGGTATAACGGAGCATGTGACTTACTACCCTTCCTCCTATGTGGCAGCTCTGGTGCTTTCTGATAGGACACTCAGGAAATCAGTGCTGTCACATGGGGCAGGGTGAGCGTCTTCTGCCCTCTGTAAGCCCCAAGCAAAAGTATATAGTATTTCTTACCATCTCTCCAGCCATTAAACATATAAAAGGTTTGGACCACCTATTTTTGACGTCCATTATTGATCATTGACACCCAAAATTTGTCTCCAGCAAACAACTTTGAAACCATCCATTTAAGTTAAGGAATAAAAGCAATAAAGCCTCCTGGATACATACCAATATGGCAAGCCTGCAAGTGTCCTAATCTACCTGGTTCATAAAAGAGGCTTGAGGGAAATACACAGGTGCCTTTGATTAATTCTTTCAATACATTTTAATTAAACAGCATCAGCATGAAAGTCACTGACTGGAACAAGCATGTAGCCAGAACTCCGGATCTGAAAACCCGTACAGATTCATGACTTGGAGGGCTTAAAATTGCCATGACAGTGTTGCATTTTTTAATACTGTTGATAGTGTTGCATTTTTAGCAGGCAATCGGCAATGTCAACATCTAGGTCTTTTCACACAATCTACACTTAAAGCACCAAATGAAGCTTGCCAGCTCATACACAGAACGTTTTCAACCTATTTCACCTCATCAACGAAGGTCAGTTCAGTGTGTAACACATCATAGATGTACAGATAACAATAGGTAAGATGTGGATGGGTGACACACACATTTCTCTTCAACACCAGTTACTATCAGTCATCATCCCTGATCTGTTCTTTTCATACAAACTTCATACCTTCTCAGATTCCCTCCAGCACTTCATAATGAAGATATTGGCATAGATATCCTCCACACAGATCCAGCTGGACAGGCTGAGAGTTGTGTCAGTCCATATCCAATCCATCACAGCCCTCATCTCAGTTAGGAACGGGACCATTCGGAAACTGTATGGGAAACAATGGTACAAATATAACCTCATTTCTAAAAAATAAAAAAGTTATATAAGCATATGATATGTCATTTCCCAGAGTTCAAAAGGGCCTCGTAGTTGGAGAGTGCAGGAAAGATATCGGTTGCCAATCAGCTCCTCAAATATTAAAGTAGAACTAAAGGCATTTTGGATAAGCCCTGTCCGGTTCTTTTGTCATCGTGTCCCATTGGGGAGATTTCACTTCACATAGTCATAACAGAAAGTGAGAGGAAATCCCTCAACAACCCAAAATTTTGCTTTTTCTTTTACATTCAGTCTTGATGATAAAAGGTAAATAGGACAAACAGGGTTAATCTTCATACCAGGTACACAAAGAGCAATAAAAACAGCTTTTCTAATCCCTCACTGCTCTATTCAAAACAAGTTTTGCCATCAGTTTTACTTCAACTTCCATATCTTAGTTAAAGCTGAAGCCCACATCAAACATTTATGATCCACATAATGATGAAAGATATGACTCATTTGATAAATGTCTGTGTTTGTCTTTATAAGAAACCTGTCAAGAGAGAAATACTTAGTCTGCCTTTGCTGACCTCCTTCTTAAAATGCAAGTTGAGGAGCTGTTATGTTACTGATCGACTTTAGTATCTTCTATATAATATTTTCTGTTCAACCTGTCTTGTGCTGCTGGCATCCCTACCAGGCAGCAGGGCCAGATCCTGTTTTTCCTTAGATTTCCTTGCTAACATTACTATAGTTCAGCATAAAAACATTTTAGGACCCATTCCAGCCTGTGATTGGACAGTGAAGCAGCAACACATTGTTAGGAATATCGAACCTCAATTCAAACTGCTGTATGCAAGGGATTATAGGAAGACAATGCCAAGACATATTTGTGCACTTTTGCCACTTGCATGTTTTTACACATTTTAATAATGTTTCAACAGGTAAGTTGAATAAATAGTGGCATTTGCATTGCTGCCTGGAGCAAAGAATGAAAAGGAGAATCTGATTGGATGTTTAGTGTAACAAGCAGATCTTGATTTACATATTGTGGAATATAAGCAATTAGTCTCATCGAAGTTCTACTGACATTAGATCTGAAGCTATATAGGTTCAGATGCCCAGCAGAGTATAAAAGGGTTTGCTATATCGGTTTGATCAGGCATTAATATTGGGGTAAATAGATAATAGAGATTTCCGCACCCCTGGAAGAGGAAGAGGTTGATGCAGTTGTAACTCTTTGTCAGAAAGTTTCCCAGGACTCGGTTAGGATAGCCACACTTGATCTGATATGCAGACAGTCCAAAATACAAACACTTAACAAAGTACCATAACTGGGCAACGTGATTGGTGTTAAATCTCCTGCAAAACACAAACGTGAGAAGGACAAAGATGACACAAATACTGTACACAGCATTAAAACAAAAATACTCTGATGCAGTTCAGTGACCATGAATGACACATGGCTCTCAGATACCTGGCTGTCCTCAGTCTATCTCCATTATCTGCTTCCCACAAGCAAAAGTAAGCTATTCAGGCATTGCATAATTTACAGAATCTGAATAAACAGTCAATAGCATTAATAAATACATTAATTACTAACCCTTTATAAACTAGCAATATGAATAAAATGCAGACGCCTCGAAATTATTACCTTTAAACATCTTCACAAGCTTCCAAGAATCCTTCAGACTTGTACATTGTAGTTGCATTTTAGATTTGTATTTAACAGTTTGGCTGGAGTGGCCCTTTATAAGTCAGGCCTGGACATATCAAAGAGCCAGGTCAGAGGGTCAACATTATAGCAGACGGTGCCTGGATTGTTTGAGCTTTATTAAGCACTCCCTTGTCAGGTCCAAAAACATGCTAAACTGGCATTCTTAAAGCGGAGTTTCACCCAAAAGGGGAAGTTCCGCTTTAAGGCTTTGTCTCCCGCTCCCCATTAAAGATTGGCACCTTTTGGGGAGCGAATTTGCCAAGTACCCGCTCCCACTTCAACTGCGATCACCTAGGCAATTAGAAGCAGAAGTTGTGTCCCCTCCTTCCTCCCCATAGTCTTCTGGGACACGTGACAGGTCCCAGAAGACTACGGGGCCATTCACAAAGCACAGCGCTTCTCGCGCATGCACAGTGGGCACCCGGCTGTGAAGCCGCAAGCTGTCACAGCCAGGTGCCCACACTGAAGATGTCGGCGCCAGGAGAGAAGACGGCCGTTGAAAACAGCTGTGGTGAGGATACCACTGGACCGAGGGACAGGTAAGTAACTGTATTTTAAAAGTCAGCAGCTACAATTTTTGTAGCTGCTGACTTTTATTTATTTTTTTTTTAGGTGGAACTCCGCTTTAATAAAATATCGGCTGACAGAGGTAAATACCTTACTATATTTATACAAGCTCCCTGGAAATCCTGAAACTTTTATAGTGTCCCAATGTGCATCTATGACACTTGCTATTGAAGTTAGGAGCTGGCCTGCCCCTATAACAGGCAGTTTCCTTGACCCTTAGGAAGGTAAGGCAGTCAGGAGGGGGTTGGCTAGCTCTCCATTTTTTGGAATTTGTATTTTCATCTGACAAAATATTAATAAAACCATGGCGATGATGACTTGATATAATTTTTGAGAGTATTAACTATTATAATATAATAGCGTTTTTTCACTTTAGTATCATCAATTAGAATACAAGAAGTAAACCTGTTCTTTGACAGTAGGGATGATGGGAATGCATTGTGTCACCATACCTTTCTGTGACTCCAGGTAGGATAAAAAACATCCAGAAGTGAATCCCAAAAACCAGGACAACCTGGAAGACACACTTGCCGAACATGGTTTTGCGCAGATATATGGCTCGGTCAACGATCATGGTGCCGAACTGTAAGAGAAGCATCACTAGAAAGGCTTCAGGTACCTGGTCCTCCGACAGAGACTCAGTGATGTCTGCTGCAGCCGAGTGTTTCTGCAAATAACTACAGGCCATCAGTTTTTATTGACGGGATTTTTCCCAAACAGTTAAGGACATGGGAACCAGATGTGCCAAAGGCACAAACAAAAACCAGATATAATACAATCTATAAATAGGTATTCTGCTACTATCGGGGGGCGGGGGTGTTTTGACGAAGCTGTTCTGGAGTTACCACATTGAAGGTTAGGGGCATGACTGCACAATCTGAAAGGGATGTGTGAATAACAAAACTAGATGTACGAGCAAGGTTGCCAATCATACACATTTTTAAAGTTAGTTTGTACAGGAAAAAAAAAAAAGCCCATTTTCGCCTGTTCCTTAATGTCCATGGGAACAAGAAAGAGCTACCAAAATACCCTTAGTATATTAGAAAGCCTGAAGCAGAAATCTTGTTGCTAAGAGGAGACCAGAACATTTTATTTCCTTATGCACTTTGATAAATAGGGCGGTAAATGTCGAGTAGTAGAGTAGTACATCCTTACCCCAAATGCCCAGTACCCAAAGATAACAATAATGAAATTGATAACATCGACCAGAAACATGATGGCATAGACATCGCATACTGGGCTGTACTCTGGGTGTATGATATCATAGAAGAACTGTCTGATCGGCAGGTAGATTTGCAGCGCTCTGTGTGAAAGAAAACAGAAACCACTTCATATTAAAGCTCCATGTATGAAAGTTTCTGCTTCAAAAAAACAAAAAAAAAAAAATGTTCACAACTAAAAATTTCTCCCTTGTCATTTCAGTGCTTTTTTTGAAAATAAAAAGGAAGGAATGTGCTTGAGTGCTTGATTGTTTGGGGCCACATAGAAAGTGGACATGCTCCCAAACCCAAAGCTGACGTCTCACTTTTTCATGCACCATTTTTTCATTGCAGCTATATTCATAATTAAAGAAAATAAAAGTTTTATATTTGCGTGAAAAAAAAGATAAATAGGCTGACATTCTACTAAAACCTGAGAGGGGACTTATCTTGAAGCAGGACGAACAATTAAATCCCACTTGAACTTTTTTTAAATTACTGTAATGGAGTTGGGATATATACACAGTAATAAATATGCTGCTCTTTCAGTGTTTTTTTTTACATTGCCAAGTGCTGTAAGCAAGGTTTATATAAATCTCTGTACTGGCTGCATGAACGAGACTGAATGCTGCTCTCACACACAATGTGGTCTGACCGACCCTTGCTGCACCCTACTAATTTTTACTAGTTAATTGAACTATAGTATGATTTTGTGCAGATTTAAAGCTGCACTATCATAACTATTTAATCAGTCAGATGTAGGATAACTTTAAGAAATTTAAGATAGAGGTGAAAAACACTTAAGTGTTTTAAAGTGTTACTAAACCCCGGACCCCGCACTCACTATATCCGGTCTCCTCAGACCCGCATTCACTATATCCAGTCTCCTCAGACCCGCATTCACTATATCCGCTCTCCCCGGACCCCGCATTCACTATATCCGCTCTCCCCGGACCCTGCATTCACTATATCCGCTCTCCCCGGACCCCGCACTCACTATATCCAGTCTCCTCAGACCCGCATTCACTATATCCGCTCTCCCCAGACCCCGCATTCACTATATCCGCTCTCCCCAGACCCCGCATTCACTATATCCGCTCTCCCCGGACCCCGCATTCACTATATCCGGTCTGCCCGGACCCCGTATTCACTATATCCGCTCTCCCCGGACCCCGCATTCACTATATCCGGTCTCCCCGGACCCCGCAATCACTATATCCGCTCTCCCCGGATGCCGCATTCACTATATCCGCTCTCCCCGGACCCTGCATTGACTATATCCGGTCTCCCCGGACCCTGCATTGACTATATCCGCTCTCCCCGGACCCCGCATTCACTATATCCGCTCTCCCCGGACCCCGCATTCACTATATCCGGTCTCCCCGGACCCCGCATTCACTATATCCGCTCTCCCCGGACCCCGCATTCACTATATCCGGTCTCCCCGGACCCTGCATTCACTATATCCGCTCTCCCCGGACCCCGCATTCACTATATCCGCTCTCCCCGGACCCCGCATTCACTATATCCGCTCTCCCCGGACCCCGCATTCACTATATCCGCTCTCCCCGGACCCCGCATTCACTATATCCGCTCTCCCCGGACCCCGCATTCACTATATCCGCTCTCCCCAGACCCCGCATTCACTATATCCGCTCTCCCCGGACCCCGCATTCACTATATCCGCTCTCCCCGGACCCCGCATTCACTATATCCGCTCTCCCCGGACCCCGCAATCACTATATCCGCTCTCCCCGGATGCCGCATTCACTATATCCGCTCTCCCCGGACCCTGCATTCACTATATCCGGTCTCCCCGGACCCTGCATTCATTATATCCGCTCTCCCCGGACCCTGCATTCACTATATCTGGTCTCCCAGGACCCTGCATTCACTATATCGGTTTTCCCCAGACCCTGCATTCACTATATTTGGTCTCCCCAGACCCCGCACTCACTATATCCGCTCTCCCTCGGACCCCGCACTCACTATATCCGCTCTCCCTCGGACCCCGCACTCACTATATCCGCTCTCCCCCGGACCCTACGCTCACTATATCCGGTCTTCCACAGTACACAGAACATGGAAATGCAATTATTTTAGTAAATATAAACTGCTAAATACCTTTTCTCATCAGCAGTTAGAGCAGTCTTGTGACTTCTATCAGTGTCCAGCCGAGCACATGTTAAAGCTTGGAGGAGGAATGTTTATTTCTGCTCTAGGAAGATGCAGGACCCCTGACCTCTGTCTGGACCAGGGATAGGCAACCTGAGAGCCGCAGGACTAGAAGTTCCATCATGCCTCTGCAAGTCATAGCTGTAACTGTCAGTTTTGTAATCTTTACAATGCCTCATGGGAAATGTAGTTCCACAACAGCTAGAGAGACGCAGGTTGCCTACCCCTGGTCTAGACAGTGCTGACTGGCCCTGTGCTAATCACATGCACTTCTCTCAAGGAAAAAAAAACCCTCTCTAGCAATACACACTGAAATGAGCATGTGTAAAGTGACTCCACACAATATGTCTTATCTGGAGATAAGAGAAGGACACTGAAAGAAGGGGAGGATCAGAGAAGACAGGATTTAAACAGGGTTTTTACACAATGCAGAGAATTAACCCCATAGGTTCCACAGTGAGTATAACAAGCATGCTTTACTGCATATACAGACGGATTGTACTGTTGTGGGTTTAGTAACACTTTAAGCTTGCCTTGTGAATGTGAGGTCTTGCTTGTCCTCATCTTTGTGAAGTATATTACTGTTTATTATTGGGTGCTGTGACTATGCGCTTAGATAGCTAATTACTGTAATACTGGTGTTTCTGTTATGATGTAGCCAATAACAATATGGTATTTCAGTTACTAAGAAGGTGAGTACTAATGTCTCTATATCAGGGGTGTCCAAACTATGGCCCTCCAGGTGTTGAGGAACTGAAAGTCTCATGAGGCCTTGCAAGACTGACATCCACAGGCAAGACTCCATGAGGCAAAGGCATGATGGGACTTGTAGTACTTCAACTGCTGGAGGGCCATAGTTTGGACACCCCTGCTCTATATTCTGCTTCCTGTACATTTCTGTCCAATTTTCTACCACCAACACTTCTTTCAAACTGGTGTATGAGAAATGAATACAGGTACAGTGCAGGGCACCTACAAAGAATTATCAACAGTTTCAGGATTACATTTTCACTGCCAGCTTCTTTAGTTTGATCCACTCTTGCTTTAGTCTCTCTTTCAGTGACAAGCGCTTTTTTTTTGGGTTCCGCTTGAAGCAATTCCATCTGCTTTTGGGTTCCTTCTTTTGGTGTGTGCCTGGTAGGAAAACAAAAATGATGCTGCTAGGTGACCCTTTTTTTTTTTTTTTGCAAAGCCTCCTATGGAATTATAGTGATTAACAGTTATGTCTGTATGAGGAAAACATGGAGTAGTGCAGTTAGGGACGTTGGACATTTTGCCTACTTTCCTAATCTACATATGGAATCTGGGATCTGAGTAGAAGGGTACAGTAAAGACTAGATTCCAGACTCAGGATTATAGCCCAGCTGTGTGCCCTATTAAAGAGAAGAAAAATGAAGCTGAGATGTCATCATACATTGACTATATCTACATACATTTAAAAAAATGCTCAACAAAATCTCGAACATTAATGCTACTTAGAAAATAATAAAATAAACTCCCCTGAAGTATATTTAAAGCCAAAACATATTTTTGGTTTGTGTAAAGTGGGGAAGGGTAAAACATTTGCCTTTTTTTAAATTTCACTTTCACTTTTTCTTGCAGACACAACAGGAATTGAGAGGAGATCTCTCCAAAGTGAGGGAAAGTCCTCTCCTTAGGTGCCTTTGAGACATGTGTCTTTATTGGAAGATTCTTCACATTATTGTCATGCTCTTAGCAGTCAACAGAGTTAGAAATCTCTAAATAACACTTTTTGGGTGAGAAAAGTCTGTCTGTAGTTCCCCTCTATTTCTGTGTGGGGTCAATTCAAAAAAGAGGATTTCTTATTATTCTCTGACCATGGTCGCCAGGTGGAAAATAGGGATGGTAGGTCTCCCTAACAGGGACACAGCAAAAAAAACCTGAGAATAGTCCTAGCTCTTATATACCATACAAAATAAAAACTGATCTTACGTACATTTAACTTCACTGTCCTAAAACGTTATTTTAAAGAGATAAATTACATTTTTTGGCCTCCATAGGAAATCTAAAAAAATACGTAATAGAATGATTGTCAGCGACTCCTCAAAGTTGTATGTTTTACCTTCAGCAACGGCCTTTTGTGAGGATCTTCTTTTTCTAAAAACATTTTTTGAAGGATTCTGATGCTTGAAGAGGTGCCACGGTACAATGCCAGAATTGGTATCATCCTCGCCTTTACTGCCTCGTTTTTTCTGCCGTTTAGACTTTTTCTTCTTTTTAGACTCTGGCAGGCAGACTTCCTTGTTGTCCCACAGTCCATGGCACTGCATAAGACATTTATGGTTAGTGCCCCTGGCTGTGGTGGCTGTTGTGACAGTCCAGTGGTTGGGACGAGGTTTAGGAAGCACACCGGGACTTAACCAGTTAGGTGGTAACAAAGAGCAATTGTAATCCACAGTAAACAGCAGCCAATCTTTTACTGAATTTTTATAAAATTGAAAAAAAAAAATTTCAGCATGGAGTAGTTTTACAAATTCAAAGTCATGCTGTTACACTGCAAATTGCAGCTTTGCGCTCAGCAGAAACTGCACTGTGGAAATGTTTTCAAACTCTAAATGTTGGTCTCACCATTTTACAAGGAGAAGGAAAAAAAAATCAGGTTACTGAGTAGACTATATATAATAATTATGTTGTGATTGTGGAGAACATTAACCACCTGCCGACCGCCCCATAGCACAAATACTGCTACAGGGCGGCAGCGGTGCGCAAAATCATGTGTAAGTATACGTGATTTTGCATTTCCAGGTAGAGGGCGCATGCAACCCGTGCGCACGCCCTACCCATGCCGCCATTCGTGGCCGTGGCTGTCAATCACCTGGCCCCGGCCGGTAATTACTCACCGTGCCCCGTGATGTCTGAAATCTCTGATGGGAAGGAGGACTGTTTTGTTTACTAACAGTCCTTCTCCCTGTCAGCTGGGGCCCCCTAGTAAAACACTCCCTGCACACAGGTAACCCCTTGATCGCCCCTCATGTTAACCCCTTCCTGCCCAGTGCCATTAGTACAGTGTCAGTGCTTTTTTTTTTTTTTTGCATTGATCACTGTATTGGTGTCACTGGGGACGTTCGTTCCCCCCAGTGTCAGAATATCCTCCACAGTCCCGCTATAAGTCGCTGATCACTGCCATTACTAGTAAAAGTGAAAAAAAAAAAATCCCAGTATATATACCGCCATTTGTAAATGCTATAACTTTCACATAAACCAATTAATTTACACATATTGGGATTTTTTTTTTTTTGGAAAGATATGAAGAAGAATGCATTTTCGCCTAAATTTATGACGAAATTTGATTTTTTTTTATTTTTTTTTACTGGACACGTTTAATAGCAAAAAGTCAAAAATATTGTCTTTTTCTCAAAAATGTCGGTCTTTTTTTTTTATAGCGCAAAAAATATAAACCTCACAGGTGATCAAATACCACTGAAAGAAAGTTCAATTAGTGGGAAAAAAAGGACATAAATGTCATTTGAGTGCAGCGTTGCATGACCGCGCAATTGTCCGTTAAAGTAACGTAGCGTCATAACGCAAAAAATGGCCTGGTCAGGAAGGGGGGTAAATCCTCAGGAGGGCAAGTGGTTAATAGGAATCATATAAAAAGGTTATAAAGACAAACTAATTTTCAGACAAATGTACCCTCTTACCTGTCCATTAAGGTCTGAGAGGACAAACTATCATCTACTGTATCCCAACAATCACCCAACAGTAGGAGATACAAGGTGGAGCCACAAGCAACCTAAACTGGAGCATTTCCCCTGCAGTACCCCCTAGTGGCAGAAATACATATTTCTCATTTGAGAACTGCATTGAGAAATACAGTGTTACTTGAATCAGAAAGTTTTTATCGGACTGGTGGCTGAAAACAACAAAGGCAGTATATGTTGGAGAACGTTCTATTACCAATGTCCATAGTTCTGTACTTTATACAATCCAGGATGCCTTAAGTAGGAAAGACTTACTTTCAGAATAGAACGATGTAAAAACAAAGCCAGAAGTTGGATGAGGTCAAAATGGACATAACCATCTTTCTTTTCAATGCCAATTATGTTGGGTAACCGGAATGGTTTATCGGCATTCATGCTCCGGTACACTGTGGAAGTCCATGGAAAGAAGCCAAACTGGAAAGAATACTTGAGGACAACTGTAATCTATTCAGTTGAAAGACAAGAAAGAAAATGTACTCAAAAAATATTTAACCAGCTGGAGGAGAAAGAATTTAGCAGAATAGAAAATAGACATTATTAAAATGTAAAGTGGACATACACCTTTTTATCATCTCAGCATCTGTGCCAGTTTTCATGACCAGTGTGACCATACGTATTACAGTCACTACAGACTTTCTGATTGAGCAGTAGCTCATTACAATTTTTTTTATAGTGCAATTAATAATGGATTATTTTACACAAAAAATTCCTACATATATGGGACAGCCAGCAAGCTGGAAAATATCTATTGGCCATAACAAGCACCTACCAATGCTGGACAGCCTTGTTTAGGTCCTTGAGGAGTTCTGAAAAAAACACAATGCTCACCAATGACATGGAAAATGTGTCCCATGGCCACTCTTACTGTGGTAATCTGAAATAGCTGTATTAACTTTATTTTTGGTCACCCCAAATTTGGAACAATTTGGAAGATTTGTGAAAAACAGGAGTTGATAAGTACCCCTGGAGTCTGCACCCCTGGAGTTGATAAGTACCCTGGAGTCTGCACCCCTAGAGTTGATAAGTACCCCTGGAGTCTGCACCCCTAGAGTTGATAAGTACCCCTGGAGTCTGCACCAGAGTTGATAAGTACCCCTGGAGTCTGCACCCCTGGAGTTAAGTACCCCTGGTGTCTGCATCCCTGAAGTTGAGTACCCCTGGAGTCTGCACCCCTGAAGTTGATGAGTACCCCTGGAGTCTGCACCCCTGGAGTTGATGAGTACCTCTAGCAGTCAGGTGCTCACTACTGAACAAAGATCATTCACCTTCTGAAAAATGAACAGAAAAATCTCTTGGTCGGAGCTCCCAGTCTTTTACAACTCCAGCTGGTACTTGATCTCCTATGATTGTTCAGGCAAGGGAAGATATCATAAAGGTATCCATGTAAGGACTGCCAAAGCCTAGGGGGACATCACTTTGGAACTGCATTGTCAATGAGCCAGTGTATGGATGACTCCCTGCATTCAAAGCTTACAGATACCCCTCACGCACACAACAGGCAGGATGAAGACACAGTTGCTCGAAGCCCATATTAGTGTGTGTATGTAGTTCTAAGACAACCACTTACAATAACTCCTGCACAATACAGCCATTCAGTCAAGAATGAGGAGCTGACAGTGCCTGGGAAATATTTTTATGCATCATACTCTGCAGTACTGTCACAAGATTTTTTTTGTTACATTTTCTTTTTTTTTATTATTAATTTTAGTGAAGTTCCTTTTCACTGTTAAATCTAAATAACATTTTTTGTACAGAAATTAAAAATAACCCATTAGACATGAGCACTGATGACAGTATGCAGATAGTGAAGACCAAGATACAGACCTCAGTGTAGATGATGGCAGTCATCCAAAAGCGTTTTGTAGGCCTGGGTACTGACAGCATTGCCCAGAGGAAGATGAGGATGGGCAGGACTAAAGAGAGGATGGAAGCAGAAACCATGTGGTTGAGAATGATAACAAAGTAACACAGCATTTCGGATTTGGACACCATAGTGTTATAAAGAGCAAAGCTAAGACGCAGTGGACGAGGGAGAGTCTCGTAAAACTTGTCTGACTCTTCCAGCTCCTCATCATAAAACATCCTGGAGGAACACAACAATGGGGAGAGATCATTAGACATCTGTGCATACAAACCTCTGAAACACATATTGAACTCATTGAGGAATACGTCTGACATAACTAGATCAATTTTCAGAGAGAATGTTATCTGTATTATAGCCAAACCTTTTCCACCCCATGTGTTTGTTGAAGATTCAGGCTGCCGATTCCTCAGGCTTTCATGTCATCATTCACTAATTAAGCCCTCACCTACATTCTGACCTGTCTAGGTTTGTCCTATGTAGATTGTAGGCAGTCGGACTGAGCCAGGACCACATTCTATTTAGGCCTCTTGCTTTTTAAGACATGCTATCAATGAAACTTCTTCAGAATGTCTCCTGCTGCAACATATATCACTGTGCACCTTTCCCCCTTAATATGTCTTATACTGAGATATTTCCATTAGACATCTCTCATGAAGAAGAGTTCAAGAATGATCAGACAAGACAGGAACATTACTGCTGTTCAGACTCAAGCCAGGTGGTACAAGGTGATATGTCTGCAGCAATAAATCTCATTACAAATGCTTGCATCTCTCTGCAATTGATACCACAGGAACATTTTGTAAACAGCACTATGTAAGCTGGCATTCCATTTAATGAAACATTGCTACAAATTAGAAAATATCATCTTAATTCTGCCTAAAAAGAGTCACTGTGTGAGTTACTTCATGAGAAGCTTCCTTACTTGTTGAGCAGAAGTTCACTAGCAGTCAGACATTGGGGAACATCTGCAAGTGGTCTGCTGCTTAAGGAGTCCTCAGCTTCTGAAGGCTGCTGGTCTTCTTTACAGATAACTGTGCTGTAAGAAGGTGGGATCTCTGTTCCTGTGTGCTCAGTCATCTCTGCATCCCCTTCATAGTCACCATCACCTTCCTGATCCAAAGCCAGTTCATCTGCAAGGTGCTCAGGACTGCGAATTGGAAGTTTTCAAGTTAACAATTGTCACACCAGAGTTCTAGCTAATGTTGGTATGTTAGCTGTGTGTTAAATGTTCCTAAACCAAAATGACAATTGGGATCCATAAACTTCAGTGACACAGTTGTGACAGGCTGAATACACAGATTTAACCTGTGATTTTATCCAACAATAAATGCCAGTGTGATGTGGGGTATGCTGTAGCCATGGTGGAAACAAAACCATTTTTACTGGTTTTTAGAAAGTTTTAGTGACATTGTGCATGGTGGCCCATTGTCTCATGTGTATTAGGTGATTCGGTTTTGATCTCAGTGCATACTTTATTTTCTTATGTACTGTGTAACAATATATAATCCTCTGGAAAGTGTGGAGTGCTCTGTAACAAAGTGATACAATTTGCAGTAATGAGTGAAACACAAATCTTAGAACATAATGTTAATTACGGTAACTCCAGCTATCTACTGAAGTTAATTTTTTTTTTTTTACTTTCTGCCTATGCAGCTTCCTCCTTTCCAGTTCTGAAACTCAATTTACCTTGAATCCGAGCTATCCACAGAAGAGGCATCAAATGCTTGCATGCGCTGAGGAATCCGACGTTTTGGGCTCTCTATGGGGTATGAAGGTTCTTCATAGGATAGAACTAAGTCCTCTGTAACACAACTGACAATGCAAACAAAAAAAAGTCAAGGAGTGTTTTATAAATGCAGATTTTATTTCTTCCCTACAACTGCAGGATTTAGCCCCACCTGCTATGTCTCCAACCATCTGAAAAAAAATCATATGCAATATTCAGCGTTCTTAACTAATGGTAGTCCTAATCAAAAGGGCCAAAGTGGCCTGATTTTTGCAAATGATGCTTGAATCAGCTGCAACTGTTGTAGTTATTTTACAGTCTATGCCCATGCTAAGGCTTCCAAAAGTTGGGGAGATTATTAAAAATTACAATCCTGCTGAACCTCATTTGACCAGGGAACGCGCATGGTGAGAGGACTGCTTATGTTCACAAATGGAAATGCAAAGATATGCCTACGCTTCATGAATGAGAGGCATAGTTGGGCACATAGCAGCTAACACTTCTGCTTGCCCCCTTTTACTGAGCTTTGGAAAAAAAATAATTCTTCAATATTTTGCAATGCTTGCAAAACTAGCCCGTGTGTATGCCCACCATTGCTATTTCTCTGTACACTAGATTATTACTATACAGTCAGATTACCTGGATACATTGCTGTCCTGAGACCGCTGAGACTCCACACTGAGGATCTTACAGATTTCAAGCCTCTTGGGAGGAATAGTCGCCTCTTCAATGTGACTGCTGTGTTCTCCTTCTTCACTAGATAAAGTGTGAGTCCGAGATAGCTGCTTGGCCTTATAATACTCCGTTATACATTCCTGTGAGGCTTCTTTACCCTGAAGACAAAAGAAAAAAAAAAAAGGCTCTTGAAGAGGTTTTTAACATTCCATTGATTTAGATGATGTAGACTTGTCTTTTGCTGAAAAGGGTCCAATGCTAAATCAAATGACCAGTACCAAGTCATTGGTCACATGATCTCTGCCGTGTACTCTTGGTGAACTGATATTCAGGCAAAGCCAGCCATTAAGAGGCTTCTCCTGAACAGTTTCCATCAGAATTTCTCTATCAACACAGACCACATTTCCAGGTACGTTTTTACCCCTAAATTAACATTCCTTCACATCATACAATTAGAATATTAAATAACTTGGGCAGCACAATGGCTTGTTGGTTAGCACTTCCACCTGGCAGTACTAGGGTCGCTGGTTCGAATCCCAACCACAGCACCACCTGCCTGGAATTTAGATGTTCTCCCCGTGCCTGCGTGGGTTTCCTCTGAGTACTCAGGTTTCCTCCCACACTCCAAAAGACATGCTGGTAGGTGAATTGTATCCTGTCTAAATTGTCCCTAGTATGTGTATGTATGAATGTGAGTTAGGCACCTTAGATTGTACACCCCTTGAGAGTTAGGGACTGATGTGAATGTACAATATATATGTAAGTAAGAGCGCTGCGTAAATTGACACCGCTATATAGGTACCTGAAATAGATAAATAAGATTTATTTTTTTTTTTCATTTTTTAAGTACAGGTTTATTAAAAGGGTTGGTAGCTGAGCTTGCCCTTATCTGAGCCCTGGAGATTCCTAGGCATAGTATGTTTAGAAGTCACCACAAAGAGCTTTTCTCTATGCTGATTACTGGTATCAATACTGATTGCTGAACACATAGAACACTGTATACAGCAGCCAACTAGGCATCAGTAAGTATATGCATCTGCATTCACTTACAACAAATTGAGATGAAAGGACAAATAAAACATTCAGTATGACCCACCTTGTCCAGGTTCCTCTGCAGCATACAACGTTCCATCTTCAGCACTGTGGCAATGTCTACACTGTCCTTGCAGAAAGCATTGAGGGTTTCAATGGTGTCATCTGCGAGAGCTTGGATGAAGACCCAGGAGAACTTGACAATATTGATAATCCTCTGAATGATATTCTCTGCCATACAGATACATGCAAGCAACAAGTCAGCATTGTGTACCTAAATATATGACTAGAAAACCACAGTGTTGTTATAATCACTTACCCGGCCCTTCTGCATTATCTTCCTGGCTTTCTGTCTCTGTTTCTTCATGCTGAGATTCCTCTGGCTTCCCTTTGTGAAAACAGTAATACAAATTGAAAACAAATACATAGAAGCTGTAATTGCTGATTTTTTTACCACTGTGAAAAATACATAGGCTCTAATTTGTGGTCTTTTCCTGAAACCAATAGTTGCCTGTTTGTCACTGACTGAGAAAAAGTTGAGAAAGAAGGCATTTTGTCTTTTCTTTAACTTTCATTTGGTACAATCTCTATCATCATGATACTTCTTTCCATATCAAATGATTTACTGACTTACAGCAAGCAGACAGGAGGGGATGTCAAATTTACAGATGTCACTGGTTATATGGACAATTTGTTCCTTTAGTTCCAGACTCCATTAATCAGCAATGTTGAAGATAATTTACCTTCTGGCTGTTGCTTTTCCATCTCCTTGCGGATTGTAATCTCATCATTCTTCCGCAGGTTTAAAGCAGATTTAGAGCTGGTGGTCCAGGCTTCGTATGCTAACTGAAGAAAAATCACAGACTGTGAAATTGTGTGTCTGTGTCTGCTGCAGATCACTACTTATTCTTGGGGGAAGATGTGCCATCTGTAACCACACTTAAAAATATTAATACATATAACTCTGACAAATACAGGTATAATGTTAGGACAGCCAAGTTTCTGCAGATTTTCTGGCCAACTGGCGATGAGATGGCAGCAACCGCTTTCCTCCTCAATCACAGAACTCGGTGAGTCTCAAGTCTCACAAGAATTCTTAATACAAGGAGGGCACATGAAACAAAAATTAACATTTTCTATATTATTTAGATGTACAAAAATAGAAGCTCCCTTACACAGTTTATTACTTCAAACTGCCAAGAGAAGAAAGATAGAGATACAAAGAAAGACAAAGAGGAGGAGAATGAACTCCTCACATGGAGAAGAAATTGAACCGGATTTTGCCATAAATGAAAAAGATATAGGCTAAAAGTTACAATGTTTATTTTTCAACAGTAAACAGTCTTTTTCCCAATGCTATCAAACCTGATGGTAAGAACGGTGTATGCTGAGCATTCAATCTGCGGTATCCAAACTATCCCTTAAAGGTATATTTTTTCACTTCAATCTTCTGAGCCTTTATTGGAACCTTTCAGAGGCAGTTGTTTTTATATTTCTCTATATCCAGCTTGTGAGCCCCTTTACCAACCATCTAAGGTGTTTTTCTGTCCGGGTACTGCTCTATATACCAATTGTTCATCTGAGTCATCTATGAAATATTTGGTAAATTGCCTTTCAATAATTTTTGAGTTTTTTATATGATGTATATCACTTGTAACTTGCATTGATCTAAATGTGTTTTCCTGTGCACTCAGGGTACTTCTACTGTTGACATACTGTGTAATCACCAGGATTTGTTGTTGTAGGTGTTATATTTAATATCTCCTGAAGAAGCCTGAAATAGGCGGAACATGTTGAAAAATATTACACCTGATACATATTACTGAACAAGTATTACCATTAGGTTTGGTATACTCATGTCTTTTAATATGAGATTTTTTACTGTTGAAAAATAAACATTGTAAGTTTTAGCCTATATCTCTTTTCAAATTTATGGCACCCTCAAAATCCCGTTCAATTTCTTCTCCATGTTCATTCTCCTCCTCTTTGTCTTTGCATCTCTTCCTTTCTTCTTCTGGTATTTTGATAAATTTTGGGATGTGGTGCCGTTGAGCTCTCCTCTGAATCCAACTATTCTTGTCAAATTACTTCAAACGTTTATCAGACTATAGCAACTTGACAAATGTTCTATGTGCAAAACTAATAATAGGAAAAGAACAAAGAAAAGGTTTTGACTAGAGTACGGCTTTAAACTGCGAAACAGTGGTGCAATGCTCTACCTGAAATGCAGTTTTCTTTTTAGGGGGTTCCTCCTCTCGCTTTTCCTCTCGAGTCTCTTCCTCCTCATCCTCACTGTCTGTATCAAATAGGCTGTAGCTTCCACTACGAACCACTGAACAAAATCAGACGTTAACATGTGTTTATCTGACAGATCAAAAACAGTGAGTTAAATCTTTCAGTGCCAGAGTCTCTGACTTGATGGATTACTAATCTGGTATTATCAAAGGGATTCATTATAGGAAAGTAAAACCTCCTACAAGATGTCAAACACTTCAAGAGCTTGGGCAAATCTATGTATACAAATACTGTATAAAGGTGTAAAAAAAGATTAACATTTTACCATCTATAAATTTGGGGGGAAATTAAACTGGGCATCTTTCATTCAGCTCTTGAAGTGCTAATTGTCCATACACATGGAGAAAAGCTAATCTTTTCAATAACTTAAAAACAGTACTCCACACAAAACTTCAAAAAATGCTTAAAGTGGTTGTAATTTATTTTTTTAAATATCAAACATGTTATATTTACTTGTTCTGTGCAATGATATTCCACACAGCAGCTCCAGACCTGGTCTTCTGGGGTCCCCCGCTGGTGCTCCAGGCTCCCCCTCTTCACAGTGTACCCCCAAATGTAAACCACATGCTATGGAAGCATACCTGCGGGCTTGCTCCCGAGCTGAGCTGTGTGCATCCACTGACATACACACTGCAGCTCAGCCCCACTGCTCCTTGCACAGTGTTTTGATTGACAGCAGCAGGAGGCAATGGCTCTTGCTGTTGCCTAGCCTCCGGTGAGAGAGGGGAGAGCAGCACTGCCGCAGATGGGCACATCACTAGATCAAGATCGGATTTGAGTAAGTATTTGGGGGAATGGGGGTTGCTGACATTGAAAAGTTTTTTACTTTGATGCAGAGAATGCATTAGGAAAAAGGCTTTTGACTTTAGAATCACTATAATCTTTTCAGTAATTTAAAAGCAGAACTCCAGACAAAACTTGTTTTTTTATTTTTGCTGATTTGCTATTGAGAGTTTACAGAATATAAATAGTACACAAAAGCCAATGAAGGAAGTCTGCTTTTTCACAGAAAAGATAGGTTTTCACTTCTAGACCAACCACAAAAGGAAGTGTGAGATGCTGAATGCACAGAATCATTGGTTTCCTTTATCCACCCACACGAAGGATGGAATCAAGGAAATAAGAACACTGACAAATCATGTTGTTATTATGCGATACCTCTACGTCTGTGCAACTTACTTGTTGTGTGGGTCACCCAGGGCTGCCACCACTTCTTTTTTCCATCTTTATCTTTTTTATCAACATCTTCTGCAAAATACAGAGAACACAGAGCAGACCATAACACAAAAAGCAGGGCAAATCTTTGTATGTGTAATAGAATGACTGCTCATTGCTACGTAGCGTCATACGGGAATTTTAAGGCCACCCAACAGCACTGAAGATTAAATTGATAATTGGTGTCACATAAACTGTATTTGCCCTGCTAGTTTAACCCACTGATTCCTTCTATAGGCTGATGCCTCTTAAATAAAGCCCACTGAAATGACTACAGTTATATCAGTGTAGTCTTGGGTCCAGAAAAGACCCAAGTCCCTTCTGTCCTGCAGATTATCACAGATACAGGACAGAAGGGACTCCAAAAACCCAGCACCCTCTTCTGGGGGAGGCGCTATGCTTGAACTAGAAATAAGTAAAGCCTGGCTTGCCTGCCTTTTTCACTTTGTACATGCATAAATCCTTCTTTTTAGCCCATTAAATATCCTCCTGTATAATTCAAAGCCTACAAAGTGTAGCCTAATAGCATCGTGATCACTGGAAAGCAGAAAGGTTCATAGGATGGACAGATTGAGGCCTGCTATCAGGACCTAAAGCATCCCCTATTACCTTGTTACATGGTCACCAGATTCATCAGAGCTAAACTATCTTTCATTTAGAGTCAGCTAAATTTTTTTAGCACCCAGAAAAAATATTCTATTTTTTTCACCTTTGTCCTTTGCTGATGACTCAGAGGTATCGTCAGCTGCACTCCCTTTCCGAGCCTTTGCCTCATCAGTTGCCTTCTGCTTGGATTTGATCTGCTCCATCCTATCAATTTATACACAAAGATGGAGGAGATGTGCAAAAAAAAAAAATTAGCTCACCCTTATTCATTGCACTCTGTAAAGCAAAGGGAATCACGCAAGTGCAATAACCCCATGACTGCCAATGAAATTTGATTGCCCTGTACAGCTATAGATGCTATATTCACTGGTTTACTAAGTAAATCCAAAAACTATATTGTAACACTATTATTATTGGTTTGGGCTTGTGTCGATGGTATTGGTTTGAAATGGTTCCAGGATCATTCACAATTCGATTACTGGTGCATCTGACCTTCAGTCAACCTCCTCCTGACCTCCTTCAGGCTCCATGCACACGGGGCGGTTTAATAACACTGGTAATGTTAGCTATGTAAAGTCACATTACAAACGTGAGTTTTTCAGCATTTTTGTATTTGTGTTTGACGTTTTGCTGTGGTTTTTTTTTTACCAGAAAAAAAACATTTTGTAAAATAAAAAAATGCCCACAAATGCTGGTTTGCCGACATTTACCGCATTATTCAGCATTAGAGCGATTTACAGCTAAAAAAACTCCTCTATAAACCCACTAGTCCTGGATTTTTTTTCCAGCCAAAAAAAGTCCCAGCCGAAAAACATTGATTCCAGTCTGTGTGTGCATGGACACATAGAATAACATGCTGGGGGGTTTACTGGTTATAGAAAAAAAAACGCCAAAAACAGCCGCTTTAAAAACGTCCAGTGTGCATGAGGATTCGAGCTGGTTTTGCAATCCCATAGACATGTATAGGAATGCAAAACTCGCTTGAAGGAAACAAAAGTCCCTCGACGCAGTCCCTCCTTATGCCATTGTAGATGCCCCCATGCCACAAAGAGTAAAGCATACTTATTACACCGATCTGCTTCACATAACACTGCTCAGGAACAAGGGCACATGGAAACAAGGTAGTGGCATACTTATGTGTCTTAAGAGCAAAAGGTCCTAAACTGCAGACACAGGTAATGTGATCAGAATCACTCACTGCTTCTTCATTGCCTGGGAACATTTCTTCTCTTCTTCCAGACGTACCGCCACAACCTTCTTAATTTTCTCTTCAAACAGCTCTGCCCCTCTAAGTATTCAATCCAAAAGAAATTGCACCTTTTCAGTTTTTTCATATACTTCACAGTAACATGAATTTTTACATGAATGCATGAATAAATAACTGTAGTTTAAATTAAAACAAGCTTAAATGTTTTTATTTGTCCTGACCATCAGCCTCCTGTAATTCCCTGCACTGCAATACACAGACCAATAGAAGGGGGGCAGCACTTTGATCCAATCCGAGCTGTCATACAGTGCACAGTCCGCCATGGTTACAAAAGAATAGATTGGCAGAATTTTTTAAAGGATAAGTTCACCTTTCCACAAAAGGTTAAAAAACAGTGCATTTATTATTTTTTGTGTTAGGAGCCTTGAAAGCATTGTACCAGCAGTCAGCAGATTGCTGATGCCATGTGGGTCTCCTGCAGACCTGTCATTATAACTGCTTGCTTTGGCCCAAGACTTCCACCTTCCCCCTTTTTATAGCACAGGCAGGCTAGCTAAGAATCAAATGCCCGGGAACTCGGAACAAACAGCTTAACCCCTTCCCCACCCAGCCGGGGCCAGCCACTACTTCCGCTAAGGCAGTCAGTGTTCAACCTGCTTACATGCTTGCTGCAATTCGGCTTCAAACCTGGACCATTTTACCTTCATTTTCAAGTTGTTGCAGTTTATATGGTCTCCCTTATATTAACTTTATACCTTTTAAGCTGTGACTCCTCACTCTGCTGCTCCTATTTTTAGTTTGCACAAAATTTGACCTTCACTGAGGTGGTATGTAATCCACGTTAAGTGACATCAGGAAACAAAAGATACTTAAAAACTGAGCAATACCTGGAAGCCAGGAGTTTAGAGGCCTTCAGATCTGCCACCACATACAAGAAGTAATAGCTGCAGAACACACGGCGCTGTATCAGAAGAAAAGTAAAACAGATTGCGTCCCATACAATTCCTGCTTCATTTTCAGGCAGTTCGCATATGTCATCTGATGGGATATCTGTAGAGAAGGTCATTTTCACATATCATGGTGAACACGCAGTCCCCACAAGATTCTAAAAGATCCATCCACCCAAACTCTTATCTGTTGGTTTTGTTAGATGATGAGAACTTACAGCATCTAAAGGCCATCTTCAATTCTCTGAGAACATGCTAGTGAAAGTTCTGGTATTTTGCAATTATAAAATGTCTACCTTTACACCTCAATGCAGCTGTTTTATTTCCAGTAGTTGGTATTATGGTACAGAGAGAGAGGTACAAAAAAAAATACAATCATAAACAAGGTTGTACAATGTTTCAAACACACATTGATGTGTAAATAGTGAACGTAAGGTTTACTGGTATGTCCGAACCATATTCATCTTGTCTAGCTTTTATTATAGATATAGCAACACACCCCACCTCCAATCGGCAGAGAGACTGCAGTTTTTGTTTTTTTAAAGAAACAATCACTTTAAGCTCCAAGGTCTGCACACTTGCTGTTGCTACTGTATGGAGGTTCCACTTTCCTGACAAGATTTGTACGTTATTTTGATTTATTATGGAAATTATAGAGAACGAGAGCAGTGGAAAAGCCCCAGGATAGATTAGAACAGCAAAAACACTACAATAGGCAAGCGCATAGCCTATGCCAAAGAGCTTACACAGGTGGAATTGCCATAAAATCTGAAGTTGACAGACCACACACACACACACACCCACACCCACTTATTCTGGTGGATGGATCATTAACCCTCTAAAACGTCAAAAAAACCTACTCAAGTCATATCCTTTGATGGTGCAGAACATGCTAAAAGTCTGGATGAGCCAGCAGTTATTCTTCATCAATTTATCTAGGTATACACAAGCTCCTATCTGGAAAAGAAAAAGATTTTTTTTTTGTATCAGTGGGAAGTATAAGTGACCCAACAAGAGAACAAAAATGTCAGATATCCCACTTAACTAGAACATATTTTTACAATTACCTACACCATAACATCTTGGTCTCTTTGCTTGTCCTAAAAATATATTTATGTGTCATTATCAAAATAAATATGTGCTTCATTAAATTCTGATTTATGCAGTCAGACCCATAAAAGAACAGTCAGTAATCCATAATCAGAAACTAGCTGCTCCTGGTAACTTCAATTTGCACATCCTGCTCCGTTTGTACTCTTATTGAATACAGCTGATCATTTCCTATAGACATTTAAGAGAGACTTGTGTTTGCTGCATTAAAAATCATCTAAACAGCTAAGTTCCCCTGGAAAATTTTAAAGGGGTTTATTTGCTGAACAGTAAGCCACACCATTTAGTGTAAACCAAAAATAATAGTGAAAGGTTCCTTGATGAAAATCACTAAAAAAATACATAGCAGCAGAGCAAACTTAGATACATACAGTAACATGCTTCCTGTAAACAGAAGGTCATCTACTGACTGACCATGCCATAAAAACATTGGGCATACGTACTGAAAGCACGTTCTTCATGGTGATGACAAAGGCCGTATAGACAATCAGATAGTTCCACAGCTTTAGCAGGTGACGGACCGGTTTCAGCAGTAGACTGCCCCCAAATAGCATGAAATGGAAACAAGCCATCAGGTATCCCATACACAGGATGTTTATACGGGTTGTTCCAGTGATGAAGATTAGGCACAGCACAAACCAGAAGTGGAAGCTGAACATCACCACTTTTGCCATGTCTAGGTAAGACCTGGGTTCAACAGAGTAGAGGTATGTGATGCAAGCAACAAAACAAGAGTATGGGGCTATGAAAGCAAATCTGTTAGACTAAAATCTTCAGGGGTGAGATTTCTGCACTTCTGCTATGCAGTGGATGAAAGCAGCACATGCGTCATTGTCATTGCAAGGACACTCAGCCATTATCCTGGCAGTGGCAGCAGCACATATTCTGGGCTTTACAATGCTTTCCTCCACCTCTTAGCAGAGTGGTACTGAATAGAGGCAGATTGTCTTTTCCAGGCATATATCTACCTGTCTATGCCCATTCTGGGAATTTCTATGACTCACCTACAATGTAGAAAATTGGGAACAGGGCTATACTGGCACAAGTCTCCTGGATCCAAATCCTTACTGATCTCAATGTTGTCCCCTGCCAACATGCGGACACAAGCCAGGTTCTCATCCTCAAACACCTGCCACTGCAGGGAGGCAAAAAGCAGCAGCATAGCATCGTCTGTACAAAATAAGGTGTAGTATTAATTATATACTTACAATATAACATCATCTTTGTAACATGAAAGGTTTGTTCAACCCAAGACTGAGGTTTCACCCACTTAAAGCATATGTGAACCCTTACCTTGTAAAACAACCCATTCAGTTTAAAATAGAAATGCAAGGAAAAGCATTTGTGCAAGAGTGCGTGTCAGCACAAGTCTGATCATTTGAGGACAGGCAGGCTGTAGTGTCAAGCACAGCCAGAAAACCGACAACGCTGGGATCGATGTGCTTCTATGCCTAGCGTTGTCAGGTTTAAATAGGAAAACGGGGACTGGCAGGATCAACAGGGATTTCACACAATGGAAGAATTGCAAAGAGAACAGAACATACGTACAGTACATGGTACAACAAATACATATCAGAAATATGAAATGTTGGGGCAACATATTCTTTAAATACCCAAATGGGTATTATGGGACTCAAGTGACAAGCTATTTCCACCTCTATTCAGAATCAGCCCTCTATTATTTTTCTGAGTGTAAACTTTCTGGCTGCAGCAGCCTCAACCATTTAGCTCGGAGGAACCTGTGAAATAATTTTCATGTCTCTAGCAACCCCTACTGAAACTTAATAAATCTATATGTAGCTCATGGTATTTTAGCATTATGAGTAAGTTATAGAAAGTTTAAATAACAGAAAGAATGTGGCCTGCATAGTGCATTTTAAAATGCAGAACAGAGCATTTTTATCACCTCCCTGCTTTATTAAAAAAAAAAAAAAAAAAAAACTTTCAGCAGTAATGAAATAAAAACTTTTCTGGTGTCCCCCTAGAATAGTTACTGGGGACCCTTTACATTGACGATTAGTAGAAAACTGTCCCATAGTGTGGTTATGGTGGTGGGAGATCAATCACTATTGCTCAAGGAACCCCTGCAAATCTCAGGGAGAACCCTAAGGTATCATAAAACCTATGCTGCACCTGGCATTTCATCTCTTTTTATTTTCAAACATACTTTGAAAAAATGCTGGAATGCAATAAACTGGTCACATTAAGCAAAACACGCATTTTTTTCACAAGAATTTTTTTTTATATCCGTGGCAACTGTGATATACATACATAGGAGGAATCCTGGATCAGGGGCTTTAGCAAAATCAGGCAGGTAAAGCCACTTGATAAGGTTGGACCTGGGCTTCACTGGCAATATGCGCCACGGATAATCTGTGTGAGAAAAGTAGCCGATGGGTTTTTACAGTAAACCATAACGTCACATCAAGAAGTATAACCTACCTCCCCTACTTCCAGTCACAGAATGAGATCTAATACATTTCAATAACTGTTTGCTACCAGGGTGAAAGGAAGACTGTATGTGAATGTTCATGAAAAACTGAACGAATTCAGCTAGAATGGCCATATACCACAAAACTTTCTAACTGAAGTTTGTGTAAACTGATCTTGTAGCAATAAAAGGCTATTATGACACAGCCAGAGAGCCTGAAGACCCCTACAGAGAACCAGTGAGGAATTTGTTTTATCAGTGAAAATTTACAAATAACTCTCAAATGTTAACATGGGAAGTATGGGAAAAGTGCCCAGACCATAGTCCCAGGTATAAGACTGTATAATCTCCAAAATACTGCTTTCAGCCAATATTGTACCATATAATATTGTATGGTATGGAGTTGTGATGGCTCGTTGTACTAATGTGAAAAGGACAAAAGAAAAATTCACTTTTATTGTGCATTGATAAAAAGCTGTGGATTACTTTATTATACTGGATGCAAATGGAGAAACAAAAAAAAGGGCGCACGACCTAGTGCATTATCGTTTAAAATATTTATTGAAGAAATAAAGTAAGTATCATACTCACAATAGACATAAAAACACAGGCATGTCAAACTGAACATCTATGTTTTTCTAATATAGTTCACAATCATTATTTAATTACTATTATTTGTTTTTTTTGTTCAATTTTGATGCTAACGGGTCATGTGATGTCCGGCTCCACCTTCGGGTGGCTCTGATACAGCCCTTTTATCATTTAGTAACTTATATAAAGAGAAGTGCAGACTCCTGTAGTGTTGGCTCTGAGGAAGAGGTTGTGTCCTCGAAACGCGTTAGCCAGTTGGTCATCCAGGGTTCCATCGTATGAACTCAGATGTTGTTTGGATCATACATCTTGTTCAGTTTGACATGCCTGTGTTTTTAATGTCTATTGTGAGTATGATACTTACTTTATTTCTTCAATAAATATTTTAAACGATAATGCACTAGGTCGGTGCGCCCTTTTCTTGTTTCTCCATTTGCATCCAGTGTATTTGGAACACCCCGGTCTGTTGAGGGCAGCAAGCAGTGCATATTCCAGAAAATTCCAGAACACCCCAATTGGGTCTACTGAGTCTTTTCCTAGCGCAGGAGAAAAGTGTTTGTTGTGTTGGAATTACTTTATTATACACACAGGAAACATGCAACTAAATCAAGTCCCAAACTGATTTTTATTCTTATTACCAAATGATGCTAAAAGTGAACACACAATCTGCAACAACAAATATACCACTTCTGTAATATCATTATTCTGAGAGATTTGCAAAATACCTCAAGAAAATGTAATGAAAGTGATAAGATTCATACAGTGCTGCCATATTTAATCTAAAAGATAAAAAGATCAATATTGTACTCACAAGGAATGTACTGTAATTGACAATATATTTGAACCCTACTTATATTTCTATTAGCCCTATACATCCAATATTGTTATAGGAATACTTGAAGGGTATGCAGACCACAAAAAAATTATATTCATGCGCTGTGCATTCTACTAGAACTGAAGAGAAATAAAGTTGAATAAATCCTTTGGGAGTAGTCTCTCTGCTGAAGCATTCAATTATTAATCGAAATTGACACCAACTTGAACAGGAATTTGTTTTTATGGTTTGCAGACATAGGCAGATAAAAAGGATAATTGTAGTGTCAGTATTGTTACCTGCACAGAATGCTGGAGGGATGCCAATACAAAGAAGGTATTGGACAGTCATCATGCTAGCAGTGAAACAGCAGTATCTCGGCCAGACCTCCGCAATGGTTTTTCGACGACGCAGGTAAAGTATGTAGAGCAGCCAACCAGCGTGCAGAGCAGCAAAAAAATCCATCCGTTGTCCAATCACATTTACCGAGATCACAAAGCAAACCTGAAAGATTGAGACCACTTCACCTAATGTGTTCTATGCTTGTCTGCATATTTTAAAATCATATTAAAGTGCACCTTTTATATATTTTTTTAAGACACTGCAAAATGCAATTTGCTTCATTAGCCAAATGTGTGTCACTCTCTTATTTAGCATTACTTACTAAATGCCAACTTTCTCTGACTCATGGCTAAGATTCACTAACGTCCATTCCACTGCCAAATGAGAGTGCCTTTACTTGCTGTTGGGGCAGTCTTCCTCAGCATTAGGGAATGGCAGCTAGGGCTTGGCTATGAAGTCAGGAGTGTAACAAAATTAAACTAAATCAGAGATGGACAAAGAAATTAAAGCTAAATTCGACCAGGTAAGTAAAGCTAAATACAGTAGATATATACATTTTTCATAATTAAGAAAGCAGTTAATGTAATAAAAGATTCCTGCATGAGCCCAATTGTGACAGATTTGAAAATAGAACACAAAATCCAATTATATATATTATATACAACTTTTCTGTAAATTTAAATTTCTAGGTGGTGATTTACTAAAAATTGGAGCACACCAAATCTGGGGCAGGTGTGCATAGTAACCAGCTTCCAGGTTTTATTGTCAGAGCCTAAGGCTGGCCATACACGTACAGATTTTCGTTTCAATAATATTTGTTTGATTTTCTAGCCGTTAGTGGGGTCAAATCGATGTTTGTTTTTGACAGCTGTGATGCAAAAATTTGAAGGGGCAAGAAGCAAAAGTTTTTTTGCTCAAACGAATTTTCAGCCAGTGTATGTGGTTAACGTTCAGAAATGACATTCTTTTTAAAATCAAATGTTAAAAGCAAAAGGCAATTTTCGAATGACATTTGTCCATTCATCGAATGTTCAAAGAATTTTCGTATGACTTTTCTTAAGAATATTCTCTTCCGAAAATCTACATGTGTATGGCCTGATTAACTGAACAAGCTAAAAGTTAGAAGCTGAACTGACACAGCTGACACTAAAACTGTGCTCCAGTTTTAGTAATCCCCCCTTCCACAGTGTCCAAATGTCTGTAACTGGCAAATAACACATGTGGTGATGCAAATTTGTGTTCCTGTGTGCAACCACTAACTGACCAGGACCTATTTTATGTATTATTACAGGTACTTATATAGCGCCATCAATTTACGCAGCGCTTTGCACACAACTCTCTCTCCCCCTCTCCCTCCCCCCCCTCTCTCTCTCTCTCTTTCTCTATATATTGTACATTCACATCAGTCTCTAACCCTCAAGGAGCGAACAATCTAAGGTCCCTAACTTACATTCATACATACACATACTAGGACCAACTGTTTTCTTTTAGACAGGAGCCAATGAACCTACCAGCATTTCTTTGTAGTGTGGGAGGAAACCGGAGTACCCAGAGGAAACATGTAAACCCCCAGCAGGTGGTACTGTGGTTGGGATTCAAATTGATGACCCTAGTATTGCCAGACAGGAGTGCTAACCATTTAGCCATTGTTCTGCCAGAAAACTTAAAGTGGAAGAAAAACCAAACACTATCCCTAAAAACATTCCCTCCCCCTCCTCCTACCTATCCTGCATACCCCATGTAAAAAAAGATCTGGGCACTAACCTCTTTTTAATCTACTCCAATCCAGTCATGTGATCCTGCAGCTCCTGCTCCCCTGTGTCAATGAGTGGTTGCTGCAGGGGAGAGGAAGGAACTTTTTTTATACAGGGTATGCAGGATAGATAGTAGAAAGGGGGAGGGAACACTATCAAGAACAGTTAGCGTTTGGCTTTTCTTCCACTTTACCAAGGAAAGAAGCACTACTCTCATAATGCAATAAAATATTTCTATTCTACAAGATTTGCAGTCATAATGTAATAAAGGCTTTAGTATAAATTTGACATTTCTCAGAGTATCAGCCACTCCACTGCCTATTGGCTCCTCCCCCAATAAAAGGAGACAGACATGCTTGTATTTTGTGGTTCTCTGACAAACCTTAACAATCCTACTTCGGTATGCAGTTTTAATTTTAAAGATGCATTGAATATTATTCTAAACAATAACATGTAAACTAAGTTGGTTTAGAATTTCATTAGTATATTTAGACCCAGCATCTCACCTCTAGTCCAAACTTGTAAAAAAAGTAATTGATAAAGTACTTCAAGCAGTTGATAAGTCCATCATCAAGACTTCTCCGTGTGATGTTGTCAAAGATGCTTCCAGTAATGGGGGTTGTGAGCTTGTTATGTACCCGGTAATAAAGTTGGTGCCGATACACGGTTGCTTCAATAGCCATTAGAGCCAGAACAAGGAGATGGTTCTACAAGTAGAAATGATCAGTGACATATATGTCTCATTGTATTGGAAAGATTAATTTAAAAGGAGCTGAACTTTGAAGGCTGCACCACACAAAAAGACAGGCAGAGAGCAAGGGACTAGCATTAGCTTTGGTTTCCCTGCAGCCGATCATTTCCCAATTAGGGACTGACCATGCCTTGTTCTCTACAATGTGTCTCTGTGTGGAGGTGGCCATCTTGGTGGAGGTATGCATTTGCTTCCTCATGTCTGAGTCTCCAGCAAAAAGAACAGTGAGCAATAGAGTGGCGATAACTCACTCACAATTTCATGAGACTAGAAGAAAGGGGAAGATGTGCTTTAGAACTCATATTGCTATTATACAGCTTTGAGGCTATAGGCAGATAAGTGCATAGGCACCCTCACATTCCAGAAAGTACCCTGATAGTTTTTTTTGTTTTTGTTTTTTTAAGGGGAATTTAAGACAAAGAGTACATTGTCATTGTCCTGGTTTAGGTAAAATTTAGAATTCTAGATCTTTCCTAAAATATAGCAAATATTCAATTAAATTTAGTTTCAAACCATGTACACCTTCCCCATTTATTTAGGGGCATAAGTCCTACAGCTTGAATATAAATTTATTTATAAAAATCAGGAAACCATAGTGTTTTTTGCATTCAGAAGAACACTGTGTCCTAGTGAAAGTGAAGGGGTGTGTGATCCAGAAAACCTTGAGGTGGCATGTATACAGATGGGTGCACATATGTGATAAACATGTCGTCCTCAAAACAAAATCGCAGGCTCATTTCTCCATACTTTAAAGAAAAAAAATCAAACTGGTTTCTAAAGACAAAAAAGGACCACTTCAAACAAGGTTTCCTTTAGATACTTTCATAAATGGGACCTTCCACATGCGCAAGGCCTCATACCCATGGGTGAACAGCATACACCTGTGCGAGGGCCATGTTTGCCCTTATGTCAAATTAGGAGCCATGCAGCCGCTGCGTCCCAAATGACATGAATTGAACAACCTACAAAGGGGATGCATGGAACATCTGTGGATCTCTGTAAAGGCAAAACAGTCCTCACACGAGTGTATGCTGTAGTACGCCTGTTTGAACAAGGCCTAAAGGATGTAGTTGTTCATGAACCTACACGACTGACTGGGACTCAAACCAGAGGGAGTGAACATGAGGTATCTAAATGTTAAATCGTGTGTGTGTGAAACTTCCCATTTACTTTGCTCACAGGAACAGGAAAACTATACAGGGGTCAACTCAGTTAAGAGGATAACTACACACAATGAGGTTGATTTACTAAAGGCAAATTAGGCTGTTCATTTTGAAAGAGGATTTTCACTTTGCTAAATGAAGATGATAAAAATTCAAAGAATACCCAAAAACATGCAAGGGAAATAAAACAAAACATTATACTTGCTTGTACATGATTGGATAATGGAAGTCAGCAAAGCTTCATCTCAGTCACTAAACGAACAAAAAAATTCCCTTCCAAAGTGCAATAACCTATTTGCCTTTAGTAAATCAACCCCAATGTTGATATCATCACCCTGCACCAAAGATAACATTACTTCTTCAACTGCCCTAAATCAAGAGTTTGCTCTCCACACACATGTAAAAATAGGTAAATTAATAAAAATCTTACCTGGAGACAGGGCAAAACACTTTCTGCACATTTACGAAGACCTCCACACCACAAAGCAGGGTCCACAGGTGTCACATATAACACAGATCTCTGTAAAAGTTCATCTGAAATTGGACTGTAGAGACTTCCATTGTGGTATAAGCTCTGAGAAGAAACAACAATCACACTATGCATGGAAATTGATGATATAAAAGGTCAACAAAAAATTTAGATGTTTTGCTGTTGTAAGGAGCTGCCAGAGTTTGAACTTGGGCTATAATGAGTTTTTTGCCGGTAACTTAAGCTCTTAGATTATATGCATATTACGTCTTTGTCTGCTTCCGTCCCTTCTGAATAGCACTTATGTTCTTTAAGTAAACAAGTCATCCATTTCAGATCTGGGTAGAAGCTGGTGGGACCAAATCACCCACCAACTAACTAAAGGATAACTTCAGAGGACAGAACACTGCACTGGAGTCTCTAATTCCACATGCCTGCCATGGCCCTATACTGGGTTCTCATTTTCTATGCTGAATTTGTCTTTAATTTTACATTACAAAGAATGCTAACAGAATGAGTAAGACTACCGGTGCAGCACAAAAAAAAAATGTCTATGCTGATGAAAACTGAGAAAATGTTTTTGTGGGTTTTCTGCAGAACCTAGAATAGTCGTAAACAGTGAGTGATTAAGCCCAACAGGATCTGTCAGTTACTGCAGTATGTAAGCTGAAAATTAAAAGGAAAAGAAAACCTTCCACTGATCTATAGGCGCTTACAAAATTGGGGATAAGCATGGCCCAGTGTTTGATCACTCTCCACTACTAATCGTTACTATATATCACAACTGAATTCCCACTCAGTCAATGGCAACAGTATGGTGTCTACTGACCTCAGTGCAGTTGGAGGAGTACTCAAGTGGTTTAACAAACTTCAGCTGATACATCATTTTGCAGATGACCATAACACAGGACCATACGGTAGAGATGTTAGATGCATGTGGACGGAGATGTGAATATGGAAGTGCAAATACCCAAGGCATGAAGAACAGACAATTCATCAGAGACACCTGAAAACACAACACAGCAAGTTCTGTACTTTGCTATTATATGTGTTTATTGGATCTTTCTACTTAAAGGGATTCTTCATTCGGCATCTTTTAGGGCAGAGGAATTATGGTGTCTATTATGATTTAAGATTTTCTTTAATACCTCTTGGAGCGTGACCCAGATGACAATGGTGGACACAATCTTGATAATATGTAGTTCTAGCAACCTCCACACGAGTACTTGCACGTCATGGATGAAATTCAGCAGAGTCAGGAGCATGGACATCAGCTTGTCAATCACAAGAATCCACGGGTTTGTCTCTGTTTAAAAGGGCATTTGTTATACTTCCCCATGCAATGTATTACTATTAAAGTTCTTGGAAGCTTTTGCCAAAAATGCAGCCTCCTTCTAATTATCACAAGCTTAATTATCACAAGAAAACCCCTAACTTGTGCAAAACTATCAGTTTCATCAATGAATAAAGGCAGACATGTTTGAAGTCCAGCCTGTGTGACAACAATGGCTGCCCTAATAGAGGGAGAAAGGAATACAGGCACAAGGGGACAAAAAAGTGTGATAGTCACTTGCTCCCCAGGTGAAAATAAAGGTAAAAAAAAAACACACAGCCACCATATTTTAAGCATTAGTAAGCTGCAAAATGCTACATTTTTTACACTTCAACTTGTGCTGCTTCTGTCCAAATCAGCCGCTGTAAGTGTGAACAAATAGTGCTGCTTGCCCACCCCTTTCACCCACTTCCTTCATTCATATAACTTGTAGTATTCTTTCCCAGAATGAAAAGTGTTCTATGATTGGATGAGGCATGGTATGGATTCTATGAATGGAGGACATGGGTGGAAGGGGGTGGGTGAGCGGTGCAACTCTTTTACACTCTCAGCAGTTGATGTTCACTCCTTCAGCACTGCAAGGTAAGAGCTGTGAGAGACGATTTGTCCCTGATACTGTATAGCATGAAAAAAAAAAAATGAACTAAAACGCAAGCTTTACCAAACTTGCATTGAGAGACAACAGTAAAGAACAAGCACAAAGTTGAACTTGTAGATACATTCTACCTGGATATTTATAGATTTTATAAAACGCACATTGATAAGATAATTTGCACATAATAACAACAACAATATACAGTCATGAGGAAAAGTTAGCACATCACATAGGAATTTGTGCACAATTTTTTATTTTGATTGGGCAGCACAGTGACTAAATGGTTAGCACTTCCTCCTGGCAGTACTACAGTCGTTCGTTTGAATCCCAGCCACAGCACCTTCTGCCTGGAGTTTGCATGTTCTCCCTGTGCCTGCGTGGGTTTCCTCCAGGTACTCCGGTTTCCTCCGACACGCCAAAGACATGCTGGTAGGTGAATTGGCTTCTGTCTAAATTGGCCCTAGAATGTGTATGTATAATTGTGAGTTAGGGACCTTAGATTGTACACCCCTTGAGGGTCAGGGACTGATGTGAATGTACAATATATATGTAAAGCGCTGCGTCAATTGACGGCGCTATAGAAGTACCTGAAAATAAATAAATAAATATTTGAATGGGCAAATATTGGATCCTAACTAAAAATAGTGGCAACAGATAAAAGGGAACATACTTGAACAAATGACACATACATTTGACATGGTGTATTTATTTTCGTGATCTAAATTTAAAAACGGAACTACACTACATCTGAGCACAACACAGCAACACTATTTAATTAAATTGTTAATATTCAAAGCAAACTCACCCCATCCAAATCTCCATGCTAGTGAGCATGCACTTTGAAAAACATCCCCTAGCGTTTCTGGCTGTGACCATCTGGAGAAAGGGCAGATGATTCATGTAGCATTTACTTCTTGGAATCTATCTGCCCTTAGCTCAGGCATACAGGCAGGAGAGTGTGCTTAGTCAAGAAAAGCTCTCCTATCCTCCTGAAAACTCCTGGGATGTATGACAATATTTGCCTAGGCAATCAGGAAGTAACAAAAGAAATGTACAAAAAAAAGTTTAAATTAAGTAAATATAATGTATCTTCCTATCAGTTTACTAATGCAAGCAACATAAGGATTAAAAATAGTCAATGCTGATTAAGAGAGTGACGTTCTGCTTTAATGACAATGTATATCTATCATGTGTATGTCCTTATGATATCAGAATCTGGTATTCAAGATTAGGTGCAATGGGTTGAACCTCCTGAGGGAGTATGCAAGTGGAAGCCATTTTATTTAAGCCGTCAATGTCGTTGATGACTAAATGATTGAATTCAATCATTCCACTGTAAGGAAAATAATCTACAAGCTTTCAAACTGCTAATTTGTCCGAGACTGGCCAGTCAAGCAAATTCAACCCAAGAGCTTACTGTATGAGGCTAAAAGAAGTCTCCAAGAACCCCAGATTTCATCACTGTACCTGTCTGCTACAATTGGTGTCAAAGCACTTTCATCTACAATCAGAAAAACATGGCACCAATTCAGCCTGTATGAATGGTGAGTTTAGAAAAAATTTTTGCTGGACAAAAAAAACTTTAGAGCAAGATAACAGTTTGCCATTGAACATACAGGCAAAGACCAGATCTTCTGGAACAAAGTACTAAACACTGGTCAATCAATGTTATTTGAGTTGTTTGGTCAAAGTAACAGCAGGCAAATCAAAGACAGCATTTAGGGAGAAAGACCTCATAACAATTGTAGAGCATGGTGGTGGAAATGTTATGAAAAGGGGTGGCGCTGCTGTTTCAGGACTTGGACAGCTTGCAGTAATTGCAGCAACTATACATTCTGCTTCATATCAAAGTGTTCAAGATGAGAATGTGTTAATGTCTCGCTGAGTTTACTTGTAGCATATGCAAAGCTGTATTGAGGTAGTCAGCAAATTTTTGCATTGGTTTGTCTCTCTCATGTCATTCTCATATGCGGAACATGTGATGATCTATTGCATTTCTGATAGTCTGGAAGATATTCTATGACCACTTGATGTGCCGTATCTGAGAAGCTTTCCCATAATAAAAGCATTTAAAAAAAGATGAGAATGTGAGGATATCGGTGCAAAAGTTGAAGATTAACCAGAAATGACTCTTTCAACATGATCGCAAGCACACGAGGAAATCGACTAAGTAATGACTCAACAGAAAAAGAAAAAAAAAAAAAAAAAGAGGGTTATGGACTGAACTAGTCAAAGCCCTGATTTGATTCCCATTGAACATTAGTTGGGGGATTTTGAAACAGACAGTTCATGCAAGGAAACCCGCAACCATTTTTCAACTGAAAGATTTTTGCATTGAGAAGTGGTCAAAAATTTCTCTGGAGTAGATGTAAAAGGGGCAATGCAAGCATTTTATGCAAAGGGTTTACTCACTTTTGGACAGTACACTTGTGGATGTATTTGATATGTTTTTTGAATAAATACTTGAAGAGGCAAATTTTTCTTGTGTTCTTTTTCAAGTATATCAGCTTTATGTATATGCACTGCTCACATAAAGATCTTATTTTTGCCCATTGAAGAAATCAACAATTTCCATGCGGTGTGAAATATATAAATGTAAATACTGTGTGTGTGTGTAAAGCAATCTGTAAAAACAGTACAATTAGAGAATACACAGACACCTGCATGTACATGCTCTTACCATACAACATACCCAGGACAATTTGTTAATCACCTGCAGTTTGCGTGCCATCTGTGGCCACCTCTGCATCCACCACAATGTCGTCAATCTTCTCCAGTGTGCTTTGACTGGCGCTGCTCTGTTTCTCAGCATCCAGCCTGCACAAAAGTCCAATAATACATACAACAATTAAATCAATTGAAAGGTAAGCCCACCCAAAAGAGAAATTACAACTACAGATTATTGCCAAATAAACAATGATAAATTAAATTAAAATAAATGTTGGCACTCTCACCTGCCAACATTTGACAAATATTTAGCACTCTCTGTTAGGTTTTTTACGCTATTACAACTTATAAATGTAGCACCCTCCCAGTAGGGTGCTGGAAAGAGGCACATTTAGTTTTTTAGCAGTGGAGCTGTGATTGTTTTTTGCCTACTCTGGGTTCTGCAGCTGCAGGCTTACCTGTCTACCTCCCCCCTTCCCATCTTTCTAGAAATTTTTGGAACATAGTGGGCGGAGAAGGTAAAGTCTGAGTTGGCCCTGTATACAGCCTCAGCCAATCCCTGGTCAGGAAAAAGTGACCAGTAGGGTGCTGAGAGAGGTATATAAGGGTTAGAGCAGAGAGAAGCAGAGTCCTTCACCTGCTGGAGATTGACCCAGCCTGGAAGTTCTGTTAAATCTTTCAAGGATTAGAAGGAGCCTTAAGAAGTTCGGGATAATTCCAGTTCACCAAGGAGCAGGAAGATCACCCCTAAAGTCACAGGAACAACCGGGCAACATCTAAGGAGGATCTTCCTGGGATACCCTGTGTCAGAGTCAGCTGAAGTGAAGGAGGCCTTCAGACTGTCTTGATCACAATGAGCAGACCTCAGAGAATCCTGAGAGAGATTGTTGCCTGTACACCCCTTCTTGATAGAGGGACTGTTCCAGACCTGCTGCCAAGGCTGCGCCTTAGACGAAGCCCCCCTGTGCTGAAAGCTGTTGCTACCTTTTGTGCAGAAAACTGCTTTATTTCAGTTAACTTCTTCAAGGAAACTTCAAACTTCTTAAGTGGGTGGCACAGTGGCTTAATGGTTAGCACATCTACCTTGCAGTAAATGGGTCATGGGTTCGATTCCCAATCACTTCCTGCATGGAATTTGCATGTTCTCCCTGTGCTTGCGTCGGTTTCCTCCGGGTACTCCGGTTTCCTCCCACACTCCAAAGACATGCTGGTAGGTGAATTGATTCCCGTCCAAATTGGCCCTAGTATGTGTATGTATGAATGTAAGTTAGGGACCTTAGATTGTACGCCCCTTGAGGGTTAGGGACTGATGTGAATGTACAATATCTAAAAAGCGCTGCGTAAATTGACAGCGCTATAGAAGTACCTGAAATAAATAAATAAGACAGTGTCCACATTCAAGTTATTTAGTTCTGGGCATCCCAAAGCTTTTCCCAATCCCTATCCTGGTTCTATAAAACAAATAAAGCAACAAAAAAAGAACATTATCTGCCTGATTACTGTCTGAGGAATGAGAGGGATTTAACACACCTAGCTGAAAATACCCTGTGCCAGGCTGCTTACTCCATTAAGGGATCATAACCTGGGTTTACCAGCGGGACCAACCACTATGTCTGCGCTACATACAGAAAATGAAGCAGGCAGAATAACACTCCATAACGAGGAAAGGGGGATATAATAAAGGAACGTGTATAGGTTAATACTGCTGTTGTATTCCATAAGCAGTCACTGTTTATACCTACTGACACCTATCCAAATTTTAAAGCATAACTTACATTCTCTAAAACTTGTGCCCAGTTTAAGTACAGATCTCAAAGGGCCCAGCTTTAAATAATATTTTTTTTTTGTAAACCAGCGTTATCCTTTAAAATAAGATATTTATACTTATTACTACAAAATCAATTTCTTCTAATCCATTGAGGGACACAGGAATTCAGAAACAGTTGGGTTATACTGCTAGGGGTGGATGATCATTTTGTCATAATTTAACAGTGATTGTAGATCTGTGAGGACGGGGGAGTGGAAGCTGAGAGTTCTGTTAGCATCAGGTGCTGGAGCCTGTATTCTTGCACCCTGCGCCAGGACTTGTGTTGGGTCTGTGGGAAACCAGGATAATGCTGGCACAGGCCCTGGGCAGAATGTAGGGAAGCCAGTAGCTGTTGCTGCGCCCTAGGCAGCTGCTTAGTTCACCTAGTGATAGCACCGGCCTTGGCTGAGCTAGAGGAAACCAGACCAAATAACGGGATGTGGTATATAGTGAAAACTCGCTGGTCCAAACCTCAGGAAAGTACCAACCCTGAAGTCCACCTGAAGGAGGGGTTAAGGTGAGTGAGCAGCACCCACATAAATGGTAGGCAAGGATGAGAATATATCAAAACCTAGACAGGTGCACATATACACCAGAATCAAAAAAGATCAGCTCCTTCCAACCAACTACTGGGGTTTTCCTGAAGTTCACAGACAACACTGCAAACCCATCTAACCACCTACCAATTGCATGATTCTGAGATTCTTTCAAACCACCCCAGAGAAGAGCAACATCCTCAGCCGACGAGTGAGCAGTAGGACATTTTTTCACACTAAGAACATTTACTTGAGTGGAGACAGGAAATAGGAATGAATCTGAAGGACTTCCTCAGAAGGCTGCAATTCAGCCTCAGAAGGACTTATTCCCCGGTGATCAGGTCCCACAAAAGGCCTCCAACTCACACTATCCCCCCCACCCTCCCCATAGGGAAGATTTGCAGCAGGGTCCCAGCATGCTGGCTGACTATCTAGTGTTCTACAGGGTCATCCAGCAATGCATATTTCCAACCAAGCAAGAAAGGAGGGGTGGACAAGTCCCAAACCTTCACCCTTCAATGTGGACACCATCCATTCAGGGCATCCAGAAGGCAATGCCTTCTTTCTAGAAAGGACATCCTTGTCTGGATAGATATAATCAGAATCATCCAGAGAAGGGCCAAGGCCACTCAGACTGTTTGAAGAAGATCTCCCAAACCTTCCTGGGGTGATGGCCCTACAGTGCTCTGGTGATATCTAATAGAGGTTAAAGGAGATCAGATCAGAATATTTACCCACAAAGGAACCCTTGACAAATTATGAATGGTCTGTTCTGGGATAAATTTGGTGCTTCAGAAGGAAGCACCAGCGGGATGGTGCTTCCTCTAGGCTGAATGGAAGGAAAGAGAGCGCAGGGCATGCATGCACAGCATTCCACCTAGCTGATGATGTCAAGGCTCAGGTAACTCAGCTTTAACTAGCACTGAGGAAGAGGGATAATTCAAAAAGAGGCCCAATTGTTCAATGATGGGGTGGCTCCTGGTGCTTCAGCCCGAACGGTCTTACTCACTGAATTTTCAGAGACAGGGTCACACCAGAGATTTGCCATGGTTCTGGATCCACAAAGCACTCCACAGCTAACCAACAAAGTACACTCAGATCTGGAAAGGTGCCACCACAATGCAAAGCCCAGTGTCTGAAGGTTGCATTAAAGGCTAGCAGGGTCTAGATATGGCCTCCAAAAGTATTGCTGTGGATACACAGATTCAGATAACTACTACGTAGAGACCAGTACAAGTAGAAATGTGGGTATCTTGATTAAAGTCACAGAGTAGAAAATATCAACGGTGCAACAAGAATCTTGATTGAAGTCACCAAAAAAAAAAAAATAGTACAAAGGCTAGCAAAAATATTGTTAGACTTTTATTTTTTTTAGAGATGAATAAAAAAGCATCCCAACTCCATGGACACTACCAAAAAAATTAAAATAAAACAGAGGCATGCTGAGTAGAAGAAAGGTTTTATGAGGGCTAGCCTCCAACAAGTGTCCTGACCTCTTGTAGGTGGCAGTATAACCTGAATGTTTCGGAATTCCCATGTATTTAGTGAAATGGCCCTTTAAATGAACAATATTCTCTTTCATTAAATTTAAAATAACTACAGTAAATTAGATGAACACTAGGTATGAGATTGGGCATGTTTGGATTAATTTCCAAACCCAAAAAGCTGAGATCACCAGAAAGCCATAACCTGGAATGGGCCAATCATTTTCAGCTGAGGCATTTCCTGCTCTGCAGCCACACATATATAGTATATGCCCCTTGTATCTGTGTGGCTGTGTGGTGGAGGATGCTTCAGCCACAAATGATTGGCCCATTAGAGGTGGAAACTTCATGGTGGGCTCGACTACGTGGGTTCAAATGTGCAGTACCCCAGAGCAATCAATAACTGAACAATAATCCTGAACAAAAGCTGATATTGAATTTATTGATAGTAGTTAGCACACATAATTAAAGTGGAAGTAAAGACAAAACCTAAATAACTCTAAAGCTACTTTCAGGCACATTGTAAGCTTAATCTGTCTAGCCCTGTAAAGAAAATATCATTATACTTCCCTGTTCTGCAGCAGCTCCGGTCCAGTCCCAGGCTGAGCGGCCAGCGGCGGCTTCAGTGTGTAGGAGAGGCAGTTGACAACAGAACCCCTATAGTAACTCTATGGGTGACATCACTTCCTAGCCATTGTCAGTTGTCTCCCGCACACAGAGGGTGGTCCTGGAGACCGGAACGGCTGCAGAATAGGAAAGAATAGTGATTTTCTTCTTTGCAGGGCTAGAGAGATTAGGCTGAGAATGTGGCTGAGAGCAGGTTAAGGTTAATTTGGTTTTGCCTTAACTTCCACTTTTAACTTGTTCAATAAAGCAAATTTTGCTGTAAAAGGCCAATTCCAACCAAAACTGAAATTACAGTTATGCGTTACACCCAACTGCCGAGGCTAATACAAAGCAAAATGTCAGTTTTCTGATTCTTGGTAGTGCAGAAGAAAATAATTTATATTGAAATCTCACAACTGGGAGTCTCCAAGAGACGACAAGTATTTGGTGCCCACCCAGATCTGAAATGTCAGCTTTTGGTGGTAGCAGCCTTAGTCACATACAGTAACTCATAGCATAGAACTACATAATCCTCAGGAAAATAAGCACTCAGTTCAGTTGTTGCAAGTGTTTCAAGAAGCCAGAATCCCTCTGTTTCTTACGTCTTCTGTAGACTGCCAAGGTTTTCCTTTATCCTGAAAATGGACAGAGAACGAAGAATTTTTATTTTGTACTCTTTAACCTTTTCAAATAAGGTCAGAGACAGTTGTTTTAATTCTGGTCCTACTCCCACTTTTTTTTTTTTGTATTGGGGAATATTTTATCTGTGTACTCATATAAAGTGAAAGGCCAACTCTCAGCTATTACAGCTTTTAAAAAACTCACTTTAGACTGTCCACTGAGGTTCTAATCCCTGACCAAGAATGGTGGGCAGTGAGGGCATTGGAAAGCAAAAGCATTCTCTTTTCTATGGAGGAATAGGAATGATCAGGCAAAAATCACTAAAGTAGAAATGAGAATTTACAATGCTACCAAGTGCTTTCTACCTCTTATGGGATTAACGCCTATGTTGCCCAGTCTTCACAAGCTCTAATTCTAGATGTCGCATTCCTTGTTTAAACTATGCCATAATTAGAAAACGTCTAGTTCTACTGTTGCATGGACTACTTTGAAGCCATAGCTGATATCCCTTCTTCACAGTCATACCCCAAATTCTACCTCACAGCCACTGCAATACCTATCCCAGAGCTACTGGCCAAATTCCTACTCCACAGCCATAGCCCAAATCACTTGGTTCAGATTAATTGAAGGTTAGCTCTCCTCGACAGCCATGGACCAAATCCCTACTCCACAGCCATAGACCAAATTCCTACTCCACAGATGTAGCCAAAACCAGTACCCCACAGCTACAGGCCAAATTCCTACTCAACAGTCATAGTTGAAACCTCAACTGTGGAGTAGTAATTGAAATCCTTATTCTGGCTATAGACGCTTGTGAAACAAATTACATAACTGCATATGATTTTATTTTTTTTTTTTACAGTGACTATGCACTGCTGTTTGGGTTAAATATGCATAGCATTGTATCATTATACAATGCTATGCATATTTAACCCAAACAGCAGTGCATTGTCACTGACTACAACATCAGTTTGCCAATGCAATGAGCCAACGCAGCATAGAATCGAGGATCCAGCAAAACAATCTTGGGTAGGCAGGACTGCTTGGCTTCCTGCATCCAGCTATGTTCTCACCATACTAAAACCATCCCATCACTACAGGTAGCCAGTTTTTTTTTACAGACTTCAAAGTTGTATGTAAATCTTATAGTTGAATATTTTTAATCCTACATCACTGAATCAGTGCAAAAAGTAAAAAAAAAAATGTAAAAACGAGTAATACTCACATGTTGGATAGAAGAAGTACCCGGTTCTTAAGTTTCTTCTTACTGTTCACATGAAACATAAAACATATAAACTTCTGGCAAAATTTAAGGTTGATGCTTCTGTTTAATAGATCACGCATCCACAGAGCTCTCGCACAGTACTGACCTGTCATCAATGCCTCCATCGTTGATAGGGATGTTATCGAGATCTGTCAGCTTCAGGAAGTCCTCATTGAAGTAGTAGAGCTGGAGAATGCAGGCTAGGAGGAAGGATGAGGGCAGCAATATGCCAGCGAATAGCTCCACAGTGCTGTACTGCTCCAAGCCAATGTCCTTCAAGCTACAGGTTCATAAAGATATAAGGGAAAGCACCAAAGATCACAAACTTTGAAGGTAACCTCTGTTACTTCACTGTATTTTAATGTTTTGTCCACCCATAAATGAAAGATAAAGACCTGTTTCAGAAGACTCATGAGTCAACAGGCGTTTGTTTACTTCAAGAAAAAGAGAGGAAGGCACCTCTAAGTGCAGTATTAACAATTTATTAGTAGACAATGGAAAATTTGCACTTACAAGATAAACGGTTAAAAAGACTCATCGTGTGGCAATTGGATCCAGGTGGGACATCCAGCAGCAAGCTATGCCTATAGGATCAGGAAGTAGAGTCCAGGATGTGCCTGTGCATCAAAAATGAAGGTCTGAAGAAGGAGCCTATTGAGCATGCTCTGAAATGGATTACCGCCCCTTTCACCTGCTACATCTGACTCTGCTCTCCAAGCTTCATTTTTGATGCACAGGCACATCCTGTACTCTACTTTCTGATCCTATAGGCATAGCTTGCTGCTGGATGGCTGGATGTCCCACCTGGATCCAATTACCACACGATGAGTATTTTTAACCGTTTATCATGTAAGTGCAAATTTTCCATTGTCTACTAATAAATTGTTAATACTGCACTTAGAGGCGCCTTCCTCTCTTTTTCTTGTTACTGCATTAGAGCCTTGCTTCCACTCTAAGAAGAGCTGCCTCAGTGTTACTGCTTCCATCCATCCATCCCTGATATCCATCTGGCACCTTTATCTTACAGCTACAGAGGTTGGGCTCCAACAAGCGCGCCCTACATAATATACATTTTCTGTTTGTTTACTTCAAGCGGGTTTTGAAATCCTGTACAAATCTATGGGAATGCAAAACCTGCTTGAAGCAAGTCAAATGCATCAGTCAATGATTTCTGAATGACAGTTATGTCCTTGACATAAGCTCAAACCTCAATGACAAAAGGTGCAAAGTCAGGTAAATGCAGCTTAGAAGAAGACAGCTGCAGGTTAGAAGGACATCAACTGCAGTTAAAATACCCATCAATTAAAGCGGTAGTAAATTCTGCTTTTTGATTTTTCAATACAGGTAAGCCTATAAGAAGGCTTACCTGTAGGTACAGTAAATACCTCTTAAACATGCACCGTTTTAGAGATATTTACTTTAGTAGTAGCCTATGAAGTCACTGGCGCATGCGTATTGTGCTCTGAAAAGACAGTCCATGGTCATGGAAGTGATGACATCATGGCTCAGCTGTTCAAACTGTTAAAGGCCATGGACCCAGAAGTTAGACCAGGTAACGATGGAAGCCCTGGCAGTGGTGACCGTGCACTGCTGGAGGGCTTCATCCTAAGACTTACCTTATGACATAATTATCCTGTAGGGGAGAATTTGTTTTTCAGTTTACTACCGCTTTAAATCTGATTGACCTCAGAAGCATCTTAAATGGATGTCAAATGCCAGCGGTATGTACCTAAATGCAAACTGCATTTTGCCCATCAACACCAGCCCAGAGACAGCAAGCTGATAAACTTCCTATGTCTCTAAAAATCTATGTTGGGAAGATCTCATCACTCTAGTACAGGCATGTCCAAAGTCCGGCCCGCGGGCCATTTACGGCCCGAGGGTCGGTTTAATACGGCCCTCCATGTCAGTGTGTCAGTGTGTCTTATGGAGCGAATATGGAGCGGCCGGTGCGGTATTTCCACCGCGGCCGTGTCAGAATACCGGGCCGGCCGCTCAGCTCTGCAGCGGGACCTTACCTGTTCCTCTATCCAGCGGCGCGCTGTATTCCCGGCTTCTGTAGTGTGGGCGCTGGGCATGACAGCCGGGTGCCAAGTGCGCATGCGCAAGAAGCGGTGCTTTTTGTGAATGGTAAGGCGGTACCTGGGACACATGACAGATCCCAGAAGCCGCCGGACCAATCACAAAGCGCAAGTGCTTCTCGCTCATGCGCACTGGGCACCCGGCTGTCATGCCGAGCGCCATTACAGAAGCCGGGAAGACAGCGCGCGGCTGGATCGAGGAACAGGTAAGATCAAAGAACAACTGCGGAAGTAAGAGCGGGTACCTGTCAAATTCAGGTACCCGCTCCCCACCTCCCCAAAGGTCAGCAGTCATCCCCTGTACTGTCCGCAGTCTCTGGTCATCCCTGTGCTGTCCGCAGTCTCTGGTCATCCCTGTGCTGTCCGCAGTCTCTGGTCATCCCTGTGCTGTCCGCAGTCTCTGGTCATCCCTGTGCTGTCCGCAGTCTCTGGTCATCCCTGTGCTGTCCGCAGTCTCTGGTCATCCCTGTGCTGTCCGCAGTCTCTGGTCATCCCTGTGCTGTCCGCAGTCTCTGGTCATCCCTGTGCTGTCCGCAGTCTCTGGTCATCCCTGTGCTGTCCGCAGTCTCTGGTCATCTCCTGTACTGTGTCTGCAGTCCATTAGTTCAGAATTTTTATTTTTCCTGTTTTCTGCCTCTAAAACCTAGGTGCGTCTTATGGTCAGGTGCGTCTTATACGGCGAAAAATACGGTAACTTGGCATAAAATAATTTATTTGCATTTAATTGTAATGGTTCAAAGAATGTTTGGAAAAATGTTCGGCCCTCCACCATGTTCACTTCATCCAATCTGGCCCTCTTTGAAAAAAGTTTGGACACCCCTGCTCTAGTATGTCCTAGTATGGTCATTATAAGAATCCACAGTCTCACATATGGGTGTTTCACAAATATCAAAGAAAAAGTGCTGCTTAAAGGATAAGTTCACCTTTCAGCAAAAAAAATAATAAATGCATATTTTTTTGCTGGCAAAAAAAAATGTGCATTATTATTTTTTGTTTTGGGAGCCTGTAAAGCATTGCACCAGCGATCAGCAGATCGCTGATTATATGCAAGTCTCCTGCAGACCTGGTCACTTCCTCATACCTCATACAGGGAAGCTGAAACTTTCTGACAGGAAGACTCAATGAACTACCACAGCGCTCACAATGCCGTGGTAGTTCATTGAGAACTACAAGCTGACAGCCACAAAGGATGCTGTGGCTTGTAGTTTTCTCATTCACAAAACACTGTGAATAAGTGACGCAGCCGGGTGGGCGGAACCCTCCTCGGCCGCATTTTTTTTTTTTAAATTGTGACAGCTAGCGGGGAAAGATCCCCCACTAGCTGTTACAATAAAAGGATATTTTACTCATCAGACATCCTTTCCTTGGAGTCCACTGAGAGACACAGGAAGTCTTAAAGTAGATCTATAGGCAATTTTTTTCCCATTTTGGACAAAGTAAGGGAGCGTTATAACCCCTGTATAGTTTATTTTTGCCACCTTTGTCCCATTAGGGAGATTTACCTTTACTTCCTGTCCCATAGCCAAACAGGAGGTGAGAAGAAATTTCAGCAAATTAAGGTAATCTCCTTGGGACCCCAAGGTCACCAGAAATAGTGTTCCTATTGGAATATTTTCCCTCCATTATTTTTCTGGGGACAACCCAAAATTTGGATTTTTTTTTGTTACTCACACTTTCAATGTGCCGTATTTGTTCTCTCTTTGTAGTGGGAAAAAAATATGTATGGCTGTGTTACTAAAGGAAAATATACTGTGCACTGCAAGTGCAGTTGCTCCAGAGCCTAGTAAATGTGGTAAACATCACTTTGCAAAGAATACCCAATCACGTACAAGGAAAATAAAATAAAAAACAGCATTTCTACTTGCACGTGATTGGATGATAGAAATCAGAAGAGCTTCCCCTCAGATCTAGAGCAACGGCACTTGCTGTGCACTTGAACTGCACACTATATTTGCCTTTAGAAAATCAACCCCTATGTGTCCTTTTAAAGCTGCACATTTATATACCATGTAAAATATAAAGCTCTTTCTTACCCTTCCTCTGACATGCCCAGGATCTGGAGGAAAAACCCAGAAATGGTCTTGAACTGATAGACGTAGACTGCGATGAGGACCACCATGGAATAGGAAACCACAGTAATCCAGAAATACTTCAGGATTCTCCTCCACCATTCATAATGAATCTAAAAATTAAGTGAAAAATTTACTGCAAAAGTTTAAATTTGGTTTAGCTTCTCATCTTGCATATATTATTGTATATATACGGTAAAACAGAAAAAGCATTATGGTCCATTATAAAGGCAATCCAATGAAGAAGAGAAACAAGGGTGAAATAAAGGCTAACTCCACGCAATCATATTTTAGTTGCTTTCTATATAACCTCTTTAGATGTATTGCTTGTTTTCCTTTTCTTTTTAAACTTTATTGATGTGTGCCCAATTCACACTTTATGGTCTCTGCAGAGCAGCACATTGCCATGTGCTGCAGTGACTTGCAGTGCCATCAGATGCACTGTGGGAAGAAAAAAAAAAGGAAAAAAAAACAACAGCAGGTCTTCATTTTTCAGCACCGCACATCACAATAACAGTTGTTTTCTATGTGCTATTGTGGTGACAGGCGTTGATGAGGAGCAGAAAAACACCAGCTACCACACAATGTTATTACTTATTCTCATAAATTACAATTCACAGGACAGTACAAATGAAGAGATTGAATCTTCTTGACAGGGTTACAGACAACAATAAAACCTGACATGGTTCTACCTCTTCCACACTCTATATATATATATATATATATATATATATATATATATATATATATAAACTAGAGGGGCCTTATTTATAGTTTATATATATATAAACTAGAGGGGCCTTATTTCAAAAAGTACCAGAATCATTGTGCAGGAACTTAGAGAGCCTCCCTTTGTCACTGAACCAAATCCAAATCACCAACCCTTTATGGCAGTGCAAACCCACTCCTGGCCATCCAAATATTCTGGGACTCTGGGTTGCTTTCACAAACCTACTTTAAAAGACTTATCAGTCTAGGTACAATGTTCAGCAATACAGTTATTCAAACATGTTAGTGGATGCATTCCTTACATTATGCTTTCTAAAGATTGAGGTGTGTGGAATCACTCTCTATTGACTGAAACTTTGAAATAATCACTACGTAGTGAATACAACTGTGTGATGACTGCTTCCAGCATGACACACGTTGATACCTTTATTCCATTTTTTTGACAGAAAAAGGAGAAAAAAAAAATTATAAAAATTCTGGAAAATGGCATTGTTCAACCTCACATTGATACAGGTCACACCAAACAGCTGTGAGAAAAGAAAAAAAGTAATGCATGGATGATGGGGACATTTCATATTGCCTTATTAAAATCGTCTCACAATATCCTGGTTACCTTACCTGACTTCATACCAAAGAAATGCAATTACAAACTGACCAAGTCCTTAAAAGGTCATGTTGCTTGCAAGGGGGGGTTAGTAATTTCCTTATATACAAGTCCTGTATATACTACAGCTAAAACTTGGAATAATCAGTCTGGTCTCAGAACTGCTATCATGCATGCATTTGATTTTGATTATCTGTGCTAGGCCTGAAAGCAAAGAGAACTCCGTGGTGGAAAAGGCATCTTTAGCGAAGTAGTACTTGATTAAATGTTATACCTATAAGTGTTTGTGCGATCTCTCTTTTCACATCTAGAATAAAATCTCCCAAAAATGTAAACTATCACGTAATCCTTTTAAAACAATGAAAAACCAAACAGCTGCTTTGTGAGGCCAAATTACATTCTAATTGTCGAGTAGAGTTAGAATTCATAAGGCCAACCTTCAACTAGGCACAGCCACAGACAAGCAGGTATCTCAGAGTATGACAACTTGTACTAAATCCACCCATCTTCACCAAGACGGAGACACAGGAGGATTTGACTAAACTTTGCTCCACAAATCGGTTCCTGTAACAAGCTGGAGTGCCACAAGAAAATTATTGCTCAGAAGTGAGAACCTACACCATTTGATTCCCTTAGATGATCTTCAACATAGTTGTATTAAGTGCAAACAACAGGTCTGGTCTTGCAGCATTGAGTAATGGATATGGAGGTAACAGGCAATTCAGTAAAATAATGAGATACATGGAGAGTAAATTCTTGGTGTAATTCTATGGCCTCTTGTCTTAGGAATCCCTGGTGCCCTGGCTACTATAAACATACTGTATTGCTTGGCTCACCTTGTACAAGGACACACAGAAAAGAAAAAGCACAATGTAGAGGATTTTGTACACCACAACCTTTCCACTGAAACTGATGACAAAAAACATGGCACCACAGAAATAAATCCAGTACTTCACTAGTGTACCCCGCACCAACAAGCCAACCATCTCCATGAAGGCATTTGGGGGCTCTTCCGATTCTGTAAGTGTAGGAAAAAATGCATATTAGGCTGATTTTGAAAGCTTTAAACACAAGGATAAGAATCTTTACTCCATCCATGTAAATGTATTTACATATGCTTGCATTTTAGCTTTGTAAAAAAAAAAAAAAAAAAATATATATATATATATATATATATATATATATATATATATATAAAAACAAACATACACATGGTGTGGGTGGGTGTTTGTGTGTATATATATATTTATTAAATAATATTCTACTGTGTGCATATTAAAATCCAAAAACAAATGAGAACAAGATCTCCAAGTTGCAAAAATTCTCTCTACTTCAAGTGTATCTTCATACAAAAATTAGCAGGACTGCACAGTTTCAAGAATAACACTGCTCTTCATCAAGCTACAATTGTAATGCTAGACATCATAAGATCACTCTATATACCTAAACACAGGGCGTGGTTGCACAGGTGCATCTCATCTACACCACTATAGCAGATATTAAATTATTTAAGTTTATTTTTGTTTTCATTTTGTTATATAAAAAGGTATTTCCTAATATGAGAGTACTGCTATAGTGGTGCAGATGAGATGCACCTGAGCAACTACGCCCTGTGTTTAGGTATATAGAGTGATCTTATGATGTCTAGCATTACAATTGTAGCTTGATGAAGAGCAGTGTTATTCTTGAAGCATGTCTCTCGACTTTGAAATTGTGTGACTTCACTGTGACGTAAGAAATTCTACTGAAACTAACATACTCTATTCCAAAGAAATCGGTTGTGTACTTACCACTTTCCTCAACTAAAACCTCTTTTAGAGATTCATTATCTCCGTCAATTTCCCGTTCTTTCAAGTTCTGCCGCAACAATACCCAGAATACAAGAGCATAGAAGATCTGGAAGAAAATGATTCACTACTAACCCATTACTATTTTACCTCGTAGGCTAAACCAAGAAAGGCAATACCAATGGTAAGGTAAGGAGAGTTGTTTGTCTCACCTTCAGTCCAAGGTGCCCGAATGGCATTGAATATGGTTTCAGATCAAAGTCTATGAGGACAGCTGTGGGGATGCCAGGGAACAGCTCTTCTTGGGAAATGTTGAGACCAACAAAAAAGTTCTGGATGACCAAAATGTTGGCATAGGAAGCCAAGAAGGGAGCACTTAGCATGGCGTAGCGGCGACGGTCCCTCATCATCCAAATGACACATGACCATATTAGTAGAACAAATGTCAACCAACTGTTATGAGTTATGCTCCAAATCTGGATAAAAGACAGAATAAAACAACTTGGCCTAAAAATTAAAGCAAAACAGAAGTAAATGTTTGGAGCACAACATAATAGATAATTTAAGAATAAATAATGTTTAAGTAAATACATTGCATATGACTGTTTTGCAAGCATTTAAAACAATTATAAACAAAAAGACAAAACTGAACTTCGCTGTAGGAATACCTAGTAACTTGTATCTGCATACTGTTTTTTAATGCAATGTCTGGTAAAATATTTATTACAACAGTTATGACCCTCTGTAAGCCCTAAAGCCTGCCTTATACTCAGAGATTTCTTTGTGCTTTGTGGACAACACTAGTTACAGCTACAAATCAAAGCAGATGCTTAAGCGTGATTTTTGAATTTCAGTACAGGTGAACCCGAAGCTGGCATGTACAACAAAAAATTGCTAAATGGACATGACCTGTTGTGTAAGTTTACCTTTATCTGAAGATCTCAGATAAATTGTCTTGTTGATGAATCATGGACCTCAAATACCTACATAAATCACAGTTTCTTACCATCATTACAATCAGTGCACTGACATAGCTCTGCCGCATGATAAATTGAGCAAGCACAGCAATTCCGCCAGATTTTTTCTCGGGTGTAGAAGGCTCCTCTGTTTCTAGGTTTTCTAAACAATAATTAAGGAAAAAATTAAATATAATCTATAAACATACATACATACACACACGCATGCCCAACGAGTGAGGGACAGACATAGAGAAAGATCAATATTGGGTACAATGCCCTAAAACCTACTCTGCTGACTGGACCAAGTCCTTAAATATACACACACACACACACACACACACACACACACACACACACGGAGAACATGTGAATACACTATGTACTTGTATCTGGGAGATTTTTTTTTCCTGACTTCATACAGCACATACATGGAAAACTGAAAGTGACAAAGTCATACATGTATATAGATAAATGGACAGAAACACCCTTTTCAACAGTCAGATCAAGCTTGTGCCTCCAACTATCATCTGAAGTCTATGGCCACTTTAACATTTGTGTTCATATACCAGTTTATGGCCCTCTGAAAGACCCAAGATCAGCAGCAGTGAGTGGTTTTATAGGGTTTTGTACTCAGTATAATAAGATTTTTGGAGTCTTCCTTAAAACCCTTTCTTGGAGTCCACTGAGAAACACCGAAGTCTTAAACCTTTGGATTATACTGTTTCCTACAAGAGGACTGGACACTGGCAGACAACAAAACCATAGGCCAGGCCAGAATAGCACCTCCTACTACCGACATGCCTGTTTTGCAGCAAAGCAACATCAAGAGCATAACCATAAATAAAGAGAAGTGGGGCCTGTGTCCCTCAATGGGCTCCAAAAAAAAAAAAAGACTTTTACAGCAAGTACAAAAATCCCATTTCCTTTTTCATCCATTTAGGGAAACCGGAAATATTAAACCTTTGGGGTCTGATTGAGCCACCTAAAGATGATGGAATGAGAAGCTGGTGCACCCTTATAGCATCAGCCTTGTAGAGGTGATGGCTACAAAAAACTCCACCTTGTGAATGAGAGGAATGTCCCTATTGGACGTAAAGAGTGGTTTCTGAAGTGCAGACAGAAGCAGATTCAATTGCTATGAGAAATAGACAGAGGAAGCTACATGGCAGGCCCCCTGTACAAAGGTCTTAAGCAAAGAGTGAGAAGAAAACAGACTCTAAAACCGAACAGAAAGGGTAAAAAAGCATGTTCCTTGATAGCTCTCAGAGCCAGACATTGGCTCAGAGGTAGTGGTAGGAAGGAGATGATTTGTCCCATGCATAAACTCCAGGGGTGGAAGCCACAAGACTCACATCAAGAGAAGTATGTCTTCAATAACAAATGATATACATCTTGAGAAGTAGAATTCCTAGCTTTTAGCATGGTAGGAATCATAGAGATGTCCCTGTCCCTTAGAACTTAGGTTCAACAGCCATGCTTGTAGAGTCAACGACCGCAAAGTAAGATGGCAAATCAGTTCTTGGAACAGAAGATCCTGATGATGTAGAGCCCATGAAGTGTCAACTTACCAGGTTGGAAAACCACAACCACCTGGCCAGTTCAGAGCAATGAGGACCAAAGGAATGCCCTCCATCTTGATCCTGCAAAGCAAATGAGGGAGAAGTTTCAAATTGAAAGCTTGGAGGTGACCAATCAAGCAGCGAGTGATTTTTCATTTTGTAACCCTAGGATATTACCTCCTGCACCCATGGATCATACACATAGGCCTTACAAGTGTCCTCCTTTTATGGAAAGTGGGGATGCACCTCCATGCAGAGAAAGGCTTGACTTTTAGTGCCAGATCTTGCGTGTGAACTCAAGGTCAAGTTTGATGTAGAGGTTTAGAGAATGGAGCCATTAAATGGAAGTTTTCTTTTAAATGATAAAAAGGAGACTTTTCAGCCTGTTCCTAAAGTTTATTCCACTGAAGAATATGGGTGCTTTTGCCACAGTAATGTCATCAATTATGTTGTCAAAAGATGGTACGAAGAAGCACTGTCCCTCAAAGTCCATGCAGCTCAAACACTTCTCACATAAGGGTTCTTTAGTCCAGCACATCGGTCTAAGTGCCATACCCATATAAATTGACACAAGACACTACATTTCTAGGCAACTGTATAGTATAAAATTTAACACAGCCATCTGCTCCATGTGTTGTATAAGTGATGAACTTCTTCAATGGTTAGATTTCTTAAGGGATTATTGACCAGTTGGACATGGTTTGACAAAGTAAGGTCACAGCCAGAATCAGAGGAAGAACAGAACCCGCCAGTGACAACAGAGCTCTAGGAAAGGCTTCTAACTGACTCTAAACAGAGCCAGAAAAAATGGGTAGTTTAGTTTATAAAATCTGGTAAGACTGTGGTAAAAACCTCAGGCAAAAGGGGAAAGGTTTGGTCACTCCGAGGACATAACATGTTGTAAGATCGGAGGATAACAATTTTAGGCTGTAGACATTGGCACCGTCAGCAGGAGTACTTTAAGCAGCCCATACCTGTTAGGAGAGAGTGAACTGGGGCCACCCGGTACAGCAGAACTGCCCCCACCCTTTCCCCCATGTTTAGTATGAGACATGTTGCAACCATGTAGCAGTGCAACATATTGGTTCAAGGTAGGAGGCAAGTCCTCAGGTATTCACCTGAACAGCTGGTAGCAGGTGACCAGTAACTCTAGGCGGGTCGCAGGAACTGAAGTTACATGAGGCTCTCAAGCAGAAGAAGTTGCTTCCTGGACAATGGATGGGTGGGGAGGCTGGAGAGGAAAGACAGCGTGATGGACACATGACTCTCCACTTAGTGAATAATGTCAGTGCTCGGTCCCATAGTGTTTTTTGCAGGAAAATCAGTGGAAGCAGGGGGAAAGTGCCCAGTGGAATATGTGAGACTCAGTGTCCAAAGGTCACATCCAGACCATCTCCACACGTCCATTGCAACAGAGTATGGACACAGTGCGCCAAAAGAAAAAGTATTCCAATTAAAAAAAAAAATATATGAGTGGACACTAGCAAAACAACGATGCATGCTCGTAATGGTAGGAGTTATCCTGGGATGTTCTGCAGTTTCTTTGCTTTACAGTGTCCAATACTGCTGTAGGTAATATAACCCAAAGGTTTAAGATTTCTTGTGTCCCTCAAAGGATAAGGAAGACAAAGGAAAAACAAAACGTTACTCTGTGTGCTCATTGAAAGAGTTGGGGGGGCAGAAAATGACTAAAGGAAGTTGAAGACTAAGTTATTGCTCTCCTATTTACTCCACTTGATTTTTCACATTAACATAGGACACGCCTGAAAAGTTTTATAGACTTTTCTCTATACAGACAGAGCAGACACTAACTGCTACTGTGTTTGCCTAAGAGTGGAACTCGCTTTATGGTTCCATATCCATCTGTATAACTTACTGTTTGTATTTCATACAATGTTTTCAATCACCTTCTTTGACATAAATAGGGCTGAGAGTAACTAACTTCAAGAAACATGTACAGCTAAAACATGTGCACCTGCTGAGCATCCCTTCTGCAAATACTAGATCCCTGAATGTTACGCTGATTCGATGCCCTCAATGACCTGACTTCTAGGCAACTAGCATTTTCAACAAGACAGTCAGCAATGGCAGTCCCAGCAGTGGAAATTCCTACATGTAGAATGGAATGACACCTTTTTGATGCAAGTGACTGAACTTTAACTCCTTGTGACATTTTCAGCGCTCAAATATTTGGTGGTAAATAAAATGCTCATAAAGATTTCATACTAACCAGACTCATCAGGGTCATCCACCTCTTCAGTGTATATGGGCACTGAGAAGTCTGTGTGTGCTTGCTGTAATTCACATTTTAGCAAAGGTAACTCTTGCCACCCATTAGGCATTAGATAACCAGGCTGTAGTTGGGAAAAAAAATAAGTCACAGAAATTATCTTTCACAAGGCAGAACAGTAAAATGATGTTGAACTTGTTGACTGCGAGTTACTATCAATTGCATGTAGTTCCTCAGTTTGCTAAGTAGGACAATTTTTGTGTTTGTTAAACATCTATTCACAAAATTATATTCATCAATTGATTAGTTTTGCAGCAATGACATTCAGTCAGAATCACTCACTTGTATCAGCTCAGCATTGGTGGTCCACAACATTCCATCCATATGGTGGTCATTGTTGGTGGACTTTTCTTTCTTGCTTTCAAGTTCCTCCTGAGAATAGCAAGTGGTGAAAATTAAACTAGATTCTCTGTGCTGCATGTGATCTTGTCTTCCGATCTGTTCATCTCCTATATCTAAAGCGAACTATAGACATAGGATGATCAATGTCCAAATCACCAATGATTCCGACTACTGGTCAGACCATGAAAGACATATTTAAGTGCAGAAAATTCAATCATTTTAAATGCTTACTTGTAGTAATATTTTTTGTTAATGTTTTATTCCCTTTGTCTACCCTATATGCCTTTGAATTTGTTAGCAAGTTTGACTAGTAGATTCCATAGGATGCCCCCCTGCCTCTTTGCACACTCTCCTCTTCTAGGAGTGTCACATTGCTGGTCCAGCTCCTTTGCTGTCGCCTCCCTAAAAACCTGTTATGTAGCTGCTGTTGAAGGGGTGAAATGTAATACTATAGAGTATCAACATGCATTCTCAGGGCTTTTAGATGTCTACACAAGGGAGATCTTTACAGGTAAACAAAATGCTTAAAATATGTTAAATGCACATACAATCTTACAGGATTTTTTTTTTTTTTTTTTTTTTTTTTTAACTGAATGGTCTAGCGACAGGGTCTCTATAAAGTTTCTTTTGCCAAGCATTTAGGCTAATATCATTGCATTCATAAAAACTATACTGATATTAGCTCCTGATCTTGACACTATATTGTAGAGAACTATTACTACTATAAAGTTATCCAGCTTGCCACAATTCAAATCTCTGCATACATACCACTGGCAGTTGGGTCCACTGCTGCAGCAGCATGACCAATGTATAATACAAAATAAGTAGCATAAATGGGTTTGCAAAAATGGGCCAGTGCAGACCCTGGTGAAGATGTATGACCCATGATTCTGTGTGATTGGTCCTGATAATGGCAGTCATCCCGAAAAGCCTAAGAGATAGAATGTACAACAAATTAGCTGCTGCCAAACACCTGTCAAAAACTAAAGATCATTAAAACCACTGAAAAAAATTCAATTAGGTCCTCACCTAGCAAACAAATCCTGAGGTGGGATGATTTCTTGAAAGTATGGAAGCTGATAGAGGTAAACAGCTGTCAGGTGACCAGCACTGAAGATGGCAGCCATGACACAGAGACTGCTAAAGGCCACTAGGTTGATACTGCGATTACAAGCCCACCATGAGCATAAAAACATGAATATGGAGAAATACAGGGCAGACGTCACGGAAGGCAGAATGATGCCTGAAAAGGATAAAACACAACAATTATGGCATTTACAGAAAAACCGCAAATAAAAAAACAAATACACTGATATAAAAGGACATTTTTAAAGCTGAACACCAGCTAAATATACATATTAAATACATATCTGGGAAAACTCTTAGTAATAAAAGTGTACAAGTTGTTCACTAGATCTAGGTTTCATTATTATCCTACACATGAAAATCAATGCATAAAATCTGATTTGGTAGCACACAGACTTTCCTACACTGGTATTCCAAATAAAAGATTATTTTAGGCTGAAAGCAGATGGCTAAGATGAGGTACCAGGTCTATCCTCCATTCCCACTCTGTGTTATAGAAAATAGAACAAAAATTTCCATCAGGTAGAATTCAAAAAGTTGCAGGAGCCATCAAAATGCAAACTGTGGCAATCTCTCCTGGCAGGTCTCTAAATTTGAATTGGTTGCACAGAGAAACATTAGTGGCAAATTACAATAGAAGTGTCAAAAGAAAACAACGGACTAGTAATAAGAAAAAAAACAACAAAAAAACACTTCTCCAGAGGAGAACAGGTCCACCACCCAAGGACACTAGCAGAAAAAAAAAAAAAAGGAGTCTCACCTAGTGGGCAGGGTTATAGGTGTGTGCACTAGGTGTGGTCCTACTAAGTTTTGTGTCAGTGTCCAATCACTTGAAGGAAGCCTACATCTAAGCCATGGTCCATGAATACAAGTCCTATGTTCTGTATAGTGCAATTAAGATATACCATTCATAGTGTTTTAAGGGCTAAGAATTAATGGTCCCAATCAAGAACTAACCCAAAAGTCCAGCTTTAACCAGTGCCCTCTTATTTTGGACAAACTCTTTGGAAGAAAAAAAAAAAAAAAATCTTCCACAGACATTTAAGTCTGTAGCAGGAAATTATATCTGGGATAGACAACATATTGTTTTGGTGGGTTCAAGGCAATATGGTGTCTATTATTCACAATGCAATGTGATCAAAACCACTAAATACATCCTCTCAAGAGCAGTTTTAAAGATTTACCAGATAAGCCCAGGAGAAGGGTGACCACAACTTTCCCAGCTGTGGTAAAGAGGGCTTCAAACAACAGCTTCATTGCAGCAACTAAGGATGTGATCTTCTCAACCAGCTTTGCCCGAGTGTCATTGACATCCTTATCAAGGGTTTCTTCATCTGTGGAGAAATCAGTCTCGTTCTCACTCTCTTCTGTCTCACTCTCTGTTTCAGATTCCTGTTGGAAAGAAAAAATATGAAAAACAGACTAAACATTTGGGAAGTAGAAGTTCCTGTGGTAAAATCTTGCCTTACATTTTTTTCATTTTACTCTCACATTCTACTTGCAGTCATACAAGGTAATAGGGTGACGGATGTGTGTCAATGCATGAGTTTAGATGAAACAATGTCAAGTATGGAAATGTGCTTACAGTTCACATGATGGAGTAGGACTTCTTTGCCACACTGACCTCAAAACTCTTTGTTTCATTTCAGTGCACCAATAAGGAACATTTTTAAGATGGCATCACTAGTGGCTTTCAGCATCTAACACATGTGAGCCCACATAGTAGTCTCTAACTGTAATGGGACAGCTTCTAAAAGAGCAGTGACCCTCTCATGGCAACTGATAAGCATTTGCAAAATAATTGTGTCTCCATTCCACACCAGTCCCAGCAAGAAAATGCAGTCCGTTTTCCCCTATAGCAATAAACACACAGACACACACAGACACACACAGACACACACAGACACACACAGACGACCTACAATTCTCTTCCCTTCAACTGCTGAATACTCATAAGCCCCTAGTTATTCATTATACACCATTTATATTACACAACCACAGGCATATAATAATTTAGGAGTATGTTTTATTCCCAAGACAAGCATATATGGGAAGCCTGTTCTTGTCTGCTTTTACAAGGCCTGAGAATTATCATAACAGTTCTACTTTTTGCTGGCTGAAAATTTATTAGGATGACAAGATGCTGAAGATAGAGATGGGGCACAAGACAATAAAGAGGAAAAGGCCAGAGGAGGCATTGGTGAGAGCACACCAAAGGAAGAATTTTGTGATTAACAAAGCATCCAGAGCCTGCCAGAGTTCCATCTTTATCAGAGACTGTCTTGCAGTTTTCTGCTGTGTAGATGCCATTCTTGCTGAACTTGAACAAGTCAGCGCATAAGTAGTCTATTTTCTGCATCAACTGTTAGACTTGTGGATATCTGTTTTAAAGGTCTTAGAGCTCTATACTGGATATGCTCCTCCTAATTCAAGTTAGGTTGATCTCCAAATTTATAAACAGATAATCCTTGCATGGTCATTAAACTATGGTTTTTTGCTAGATAGTGAGGTGACTTTTGTAAATACAGTTGTGACCAAAATTATTCAACCCCCACTGAAATTGAGTGTTTTGGCCAGTTTGACATTGCTTTTGATCATTCAGTCATCTTGCTTACATTTACATTAAAGAGGCACTTGTAGGTCAGACAAATATAACATAACAGTTATAATGAAATAACCACAAATGTCTTTTCTGTGCTCACAGCATTATCAGTTTTATTCAACCCCCAAGTGACATTCAATCTTAGTACTTAGTACAGCATCCTTTTACAGTTATAACAGCTTTTAAACGTGAAGCATAGCTTGACACAAGTGTCTTGCAGCGATCTACGGGTATCTTCGCCCATTCTTCATGGGCAAAGGCCTCCAGTTCAGTCACATTCTTAGGCTTGCGCACTGCAACTGCTTTCTTTAAGTCCCACCAGAGGTTCTCAATCGGATTTAAGTCTGGTGACTGCGATGGCCACTCCAAAATGTTCCAGCCTTTCCTCTGCAACCATGCTCTAGTGGACTTGGAGGTATGCTTGGGATCATTGTCCTGTTGAAAGGTCCAACGTCTCCCAAGCCTCAGGTGTGTGACGGACTGCATCACGTTTCCATCCAATATCTCCTGGTACTGAAGAGAATTCATGGTACCTTGCACACGCTGAAGCTTCCCTGTACCTGCAGAAGCAAAACAGCCCCAAAGCATGATTGACCCTCCACCATGCTTCACAGTAGGCAAGGTGTTCTTTTCATCATAGGCCTTGTTCTTCCTCCTCCAAACATAGCGTTGATCCATGGGCCCAAACAGTTCTAATTTTGTTTCATCAGTCCACAGAACACTATCCCACAACTTTTGTGGTTTGTCCACATGGCTTTTGGCATACTGCAGTCGACTCTTCTTATTCTTTGGAGACAGCAAGGGGGTACGCCTGGGAGTTCTGGCACGGAGGCCTTCATTACGCAGTGTGCGTCTTATTGTCTGGGCTGAAACTTCTGTACCCACATCTGACAAATCTTTTCTCAGTTCCTCAGCAGTCACACGGGGACTTCTCTCCACTCTACGCTTCAGGTAGCGCACAGCAGTCGAAGTCAGCATCTTCTTTCTGCCACGACCAGGTAGCGTTTCAACAGTGCCCTTTGCCTTGAATTTGCGAATGATGCTTCCTAAGGTGTCTCTTGGTATGTTTAACATCTTTGCAATCTTCTTATAGCCATTGCCCTTCCTGTGAAGAGAAATCACCTCTTCTCTTGTCTTCCTGGACCATTCTCTTGCCTTCACCATGTTTGTAACCACACCAGTAAATGTCTAGAAGGAGCTGAGTATCACAGTCATTTTAAAGCTGCCTAATTGGTGCTTATTATGCTTGATTGCTGCTCGGTGACATCCACAGGTGTTTTCAATACCTGATGGAAAGCACCTGTATGAACCTCTGTTCTTCAGAGTGGTAGTCTTTAAGGGGTTGAATAATTGTGGCAATGAAGAAACCACATAAGAACCATTTACTACTGTATTACATAAACAATTGATGTCATTTTAGTTGCATTTGGGTAGTTACAACGTCCTTGTAGGATTTGATTCTGAATACAATTCCAAATGTACACTATAGTCCCTAAACCCCTTTACAGCATTGGGGGTTGAATAATTTTGGTCACAACTGTAGGTGTTTCATACTATCTTCCAAATTCTCCATTGTCACCTTTTAGTTCCTCGCTCTCTCCATTTATTCTTTACATATCAAATAGCACATCTAATCCCCTCTACCTGCCATTATGTCCTGCACTAAGCTCAATAATGTGACTGCCCTCATTCATTAAATGTCATCACCTCCTTGTCAGCTTCCGTAGGGGATTCCTACAGAAACCAGCTCTGAAAAACTCACAGCCATTTTAAGATATCATCACAGTGTAGGCAGGTTGTCTACTGTGAATTAGATAGTTATGGCTGCCCTAGCAAGGGGGGAGGAAGGGGTTAATGTTTTTACCGTTTTCCCCGGGCTAAGTTTGCAGATTTTTTTTTTGGGGGGGGGGGGGGGGAGAGAGATGCTGAGAGTATACCGCTGAATTTGGCTCAGGGGAACCACAACGCCACCATGTAGAGGGTCTTCTGGGACTTGTAATCTGATCTGAAGACTCCAACTCATCAAGACATCATCATTATGAGCTACTGCCACCTTGGACTTGCCAGTATTGGACTCTACCTATGCTGGTATGCTGGGGCAGCTACAGTTAGTCACTTAGGGTAAGACTTCTTGTTCTGTTTGAACTGTTATGCTGAGGATTCACAGTAAAGCCTTTGAAACGTTGTCCTGCCTGGTCTTAAGTTATTCTAAAGGGTTGTATGAAAGTAATTGGCACACTTCACTTAAACATCTGAAGATCAGGTCAGTTAAAACACATTGGGGTACAAAGTCAGCCTCTGCAGCAGTTAACCTGGTGCGAAGTAGCAGCAAGTAGTGGTCAAAAGTAATGAGAGACTGGTATATAATACAAACAGCCTGTTGTGAAGCGTGGTACCTTTGCTAAGTGAGGTGTTCTCCAGTAGCAAGTGGGTTGCTTCTCGGGATCCCTCCCCAGCGGTTCATCAACCATAGCAGTGAGAACAGAACAGCGTCATGGCAGCCCTTGGCGTAACCACCAGGTACAGGAAAGCAAGAGAGACAAAGTGCATGAGGTCCACAATAGATGCACGGCGGGACCCATTCTGTAACTGAACTGAGGTAACTGAGGTATACTGGACGAGTGGAGTGGGCATAAGCTCAGCATGTCCCTCCTAAATGCAACATTTACAGTTAAAGTGTGCATTGACATAGGACCAGAAGGCTAGCTGGAATCTGGTTTTTTCACTCAATGTACACAAGATACAGATCTCTATGTTGGAGGACTGCCTTAAGGTTGACTGTCCCTGAAAGCGGTCCCCACCTTGTCCCGAGCCATTGATGAGCAAGACACAGCAAAAAGGTACCCCATGTGCAAGGCAAGTGACTCCATCCACAGAGCCTAGCATAGCCCACAACTGTCTACCCCAAAGTCACCTTGTTTGTCTGTTCTGCAATCTGCAGATTTGGTAGCCATGAGTAATTTGCAAGTTTCACACTTAGAGCAGCTCAGAGAGCAGCATCCACACTCCAAAAGCCTAAGCCTCATGACAGCTAAAATCAGGTGTCGTCATTACAATGGAAAGAACATATATCTAACCGGATGAAAACAGCATAGCTATGTGCTAAGTGTAGAAACTTATGAATCACTTTGTTTTTTCCCTCCTTTACATCTAAAAGAAGACAAAACCATCCCACCATTAAACTGTTCATTAAGTCAGAAAAAAGTCAAAATGTCATATAAATTTTCTTATGAGAAGCACAAAAAAACTATTATGGAAGACTGAGGAGGCAGATCTATTATAGGAATGTAATCAGTTTTACTGAATATATACATTTAGCTTAGTTTCTACTTTGATATTATGTAATTGAAAGTTTCAGCACCGTTTAAAATCCCATCTTTTTTTGGCTTGTTTTCATTATTATTCATGGATGTGGTGCTGAATCATTCAATTAGACCCATTGTCTATTTGTTCATTTAAAGTACTTTGCTCATACAAGGAAAAACAGGTAAATTTGAATGTCCCACACACAATTACTATTCTGCAGTAATGCTAGTGTTGAATACCTCTTCCTCCTCTTCCTCCTCACTACTGACACGAACGTTAAGTTTGGGAGCTCCCGATCGCACCAACTTCTTACAGGTTCTTCGGATGAAATAACCTGAGAAAAACATCCCAATGTCTGAGGCAAGAAGGCGGACTATGTTCCAAGGGTCAACATTGGTGAGTCTAGAACACAGTTAAAATGAACAATGTGCTAATCATTATTAGTGTTTTATGAACAAAGTAACCCTACACTGAGGATGACTGTTCCTTTCGGAAATGTTAGTTGCATGGCTGTCCAATACTGGTCCATGGACTTTAAATATTTTGTGACACTCGAGAACTTAGATTTTGGTTTAACTTCTGCATGCTTGTTTCAGACCGGCAAGCCAGAAAGTATTGAATCCAAAGACATTCAGGCAATTAGTGTTCTCAGAAGGAAGTCAGCAATGGCATCCTCAATGTTTCTAAACATTTTCCCTCACCACTTAACCCAGTGTAAAAAAAAAGGAGAATTTTCCCCAGTGAGAACACAGACAGCAATAAGAAACTCACAATGATTATACTTTATCCCCTTTTGCTCCTTTGTGCACTGTTAAATATAAAATTGAAAGGGTTTTTCTCGCTAATATGTTTGACAAGTGCAAAAAAAAACACCTAGCGATTGTCAAAAATTCAGGGCTATGCTGTATTCTCTTGATCCTTCATGTGTTATCTTAATGATCCCAATCAGCCCTTCCATTTCTTTATCTTGAACTACATAGCAATCATTTCAGGAAGGGATTTTGCAATTTAGCAAAAGACAAATAGGCAAGGCTGATACCTTTTCAGTCCACAGAATCCTGTGTGTTGTCAGTGTACAACAGGGACCCAAGAACGGACTGCTTTTCTGCCAGATCAACATCTATTTTTTGGCACTTGCAGGGTCATTAAAAGGGAAAAACCATGAGTAAACATGCAATGTACTGCATAGGTTTTTTCCCTGACATACAGTGCTCAGCATAAATGAGTACACCCCTTTTGAAAAGTAAGATTTAAATCAATATCTCAATAAACACAAGAACAATTTCCAAAAAATTGACAAAACTGAATTTTATAGAACATTTGTTTAGCTCTTTACATGAAAGTAAGGTTAATAACATAACTCAAATTACAAAATCTTTAGTTTTATTCAAATTAGTTGATGCAAAAATGAATACACTCGACAACAAAAACTACTAGATCCAGGATTTTTTATGACCTCCATGATTTGTAAGGACAGCACCAAGTCTTCTAGGCATGGAATGAACAATTTGGTGGCATATTGCAACATCTATAGTTTTCCATTCTTCAAGGATGACCTCTTTTAGAGCCTGGATGCTGGATGGAGAGTGATGCTCAACTTGTCTCCTCAAAATTCCACATAGGTGTTCGACTGGGTTCAGATCAGGAGACATACTTGGCCACTGAATCACTTTCACCCTGTTCTTCTTCAGAAATGCAACAGTGGCCTTAGATGTGCGCTTTGGATCATTGTCACTTTTTAAAAGTGCCCGACGACCAAGATTACAGAGTGGTGGTAGAATCTTCTCTTTCAATATAGAGCAGTACATCTGTGAATTCACAATACCATCAATGAAATGCAGCTTCCCGACAGCAGCAGCACTCATGCAGCCCCACAGAAGGGCACTGCCACCACCATGTTTCACTGTGGGCACCATGCATTTTTGTTTGTACTCAACTTTGCAACGCCATACAGTTTTGAAGTCATCAGTTCCAAAAACATTTACATTGGTCTCAATAATCCACAGTATAGAGTCCCAGTAGTCGTCTTCTTTTTCAGCATGAACCCCTGCAAATTCTTTGTGGGCTTTGTTTGTATGGGCTTTAGGAGAAGGTTCCTTTCTGGACGATACCCATGTATACCAGTCCTTTGCAGTGTACACCAGATTGTGTCACGGGAAAGAATAACCCCAGTTTGGCTTTCTACTTCTTTAGCCAACTGCAGTGACCTTGCATGGCAATATTCTTCAACCCTTCCACTTCTGTGGATGGCCTGACCGCCTCTGTGAGATGGTTGCAGTTCTATCTTTGTTAAATTTTTGTATCACTTTTGCTACAGTATTCCGATTGATAAGTAAAGCTTTGTTGATCTTCTTGTAGCCTTCACCTTTCTTGTGAAGAAATTATTTTCTTTCTCAGGCCTTGTGACATTTCTCTTCCATGTGCCATTGCTGACAGCATGAAATGGGAAGGGGTTTTCTTTGTTAAGTAATGCCCTTTCATAATTAACGGTCTGCTGGACACATATTTAATGAATAATTAGACTAACTTGGAGTTGAATTCTTGTTAATTAGGATTTTTTTCTAAAATGTAGCTTTGTTCCTGAGACTTTCATTGGGGTGTATTCATTTGCAACATGGTCATTAATGAATTTGTTAGGAAAAATACTTTTTTTGTATGTGCGAATTAACAAATCTTGTTTGCAATTAATGGCCTGCATTTGTGGGAGTATTTTGTAGTAGAAAATGTTGACTCTGAAAGGAAAGTAAAGGTTTTCTGACAAATCTGTTGGGCTGTACTTATTTATGTTGAGCACTATACACTTTAAAACTTTAAAATTTCCATTTGTGTTGGTTCTCTGGAAGACCAGAAGTGACCAGGGAATTTCAGGCTCAGTGGAAAAACCTCTTTAACATGACATACATGTGCAAACCATGAAATATCTGCTAGAAATATCTGTACAGGTGCATTTGTATAATGCAAATAATGTGAAAGATCTGTGCTCTCATTCATATGCAGTGTTCAGAAAAATGGATAATACACTATGTCTTAATACACATCCGTCTCACCTTACAATTCCAAAGTGTTCCAGGATCTCCTCCCAGAGGTAATCTGGAAAGAACATATCATTATTAAGAGCTCTTGTAAAGATATTTGACCACACACAGGCTTTTCTAGTAAAAAGCATTTTTTCAGTGTCCATAAAGATTTTCATTAGAAGGGCATTTAAAAAAAAGAGACAACCACAAAAAGCTCAGATGCATAAAAATACATCCATTGGCTTGGACTGCGGCTTTTACAATCTTTGCAATTGCATGAAACTGAAATCTCTTCTATTAAAACGTTTTAGATGGGTGTGTATTTGTCCATAATGTCACATGTATTCAACAAGGCAGAATAAATATCAAGGGTGTCGCAATCCTTAGCAATCAGACAGATTTCAGTTCACAACTATCACATCAGTAAAAGAGGACTAATTTTTTGCTAAGTGTTACTGCACGCTGGGATTTAAGTAATCAAGCAGGGAGCAATGTGACAGGTGCAATACCTCAGAGCAACCTGTAAGCTGTGGGGGTAGGTGTGTGGTACTTCCTCTTTGTCAGGCGCCAAGTGTGGGTCACTTAAGAGGATACCCCCGGAGTGGGTTTTTCTGGGCTGTGCTAAACACTTTGAACAGGGTCACTTGCCTTGTACCCAGGGTACCTTTGCTGTGCCGTGCTCATCAATGCCCAGGGAAAGGCAGGGGATTGCTTTCAGGGAAAACTCAACCTTAAGGCAGACCCCCAACTCAAAGATGGTTGTACACCATGTACACTTGTGCAATAAACTGAACTTCAGTAACTCTCTTTAGCCCTGTGTCAATGTACACTGTCAGGGCTTTGTCCACAGCAGAGGAACTCAGAGACCTGGCATTCCTGCCAGTACCTTGCATGGCCACAGAAATGCACGCTGGAGAAAATCTATGCGCCTTGGTGCACAGACGTGAGCCAGAACACGCATGCGCACTGGCGCATAGTTACGCACGCATTTTCCCAGTTTGGCGCCAGATGGCCTTTATAAGGAAGCCCATCACTCCCTCAAATTGCTGGTTGATCTCTGGCTCCCCAGTACCTTTGTTTGTGTTCCCTTGCCACTGTGATCTGATATCGATTTGGCTTGTTCTTGGACCTGGCTTGGCTAACCGATATTCTCACCTGCTCTCCTGATCTGACCCTGGCTCTGCTAATAGATATTCTCACCTGCTCTCCTGATCTGACCCCCGCTTGGCTAATAGATATTCTCACTTGCTCTCCTGTGTGTGACCCCCAGCTATCCTATTGACTACGTCTGCTCCAATCTCCACCCGGTATCTGACCTTGGCTTGGAACAGACTACTCTTTGGTCCTCTGCTACCCTGAAGGCCTGCATACCTCTCACAGGTGCCACCTGTCTGCAGACACCATTCCAGTGCATCAGCTGTGCTCCTGGGTATACCTCTAACAAGCACTCCTACAGGCGACACGTGTTACTTTGGGCCTGACTCCTTCTGTCCCATATCCAGGGGAGTCTAGAACTTAGCTGCAAGGGGAGCGCTCTCTCTCCATTGGCCTCTAACACAAGGTACGTGATATACACCTACACTTGTTGAATTTAGGGGGGACATGCTGAGCCAATGCTCACTCCACCTGTCTGGCACATCTCCACTACCTTACTCCCAGTACCGGAATGGGGTCCTGCCAAGCACCTAGCGTGGACCTCATGCGTGCTCTTTGTTAACTCTTCCTGTTCTGTACCTATGTACAGGCTGGGCACCTTTGAGCACTGATCTGCTCCCGTTGAAACCTGATGGACCGCTAGGGGAGATAATGGCAACAACAACTCCTTCGCTGCATGAGGATGTCCCACCGTTCACAGGTAAACGCTACACAACAGGCTGCTTGCTAAACGTCCATTACCCTCAGTAACCACTTGCTGTATTCATGACTCAATATGCTTATGGACCCAGATTGGAAACCACATGTGTGTTGATTACTTGCATACACCTCTTTTGAATAACTTCAGACCAGGCATAGGCAAAGTTCCAACAGCTTTACTGTAGGATCTTCAATACAGCAGATTAACAAAGTCTTTTTCCCTAACTAACTTTAACTACAGTGACTGCCCCAGCATACCTGCAAAACAAGAGTGTATAGTGGCAGTATCCAGAACGCTGGTGTCTGCAAAGAGGACTGTAGGTCCCAGCAGTTCCCCCTACATGGAAACAGCTTCCATTGCGGATCTCCAGTAGGACAGATGAACCCCAGCAGGAGTAAGACTGTATTAACTTTTAGCGTGCTCGGATACAGACCCAAGTCCCTTTTAAATCAAGACAGGACCAGTGTGTCCATCTTAGAAAGCCCCGCAAAGACAGCCCCTGGAACGGTGAACAGGAAGCTAACCCCATCCCAACTAAGTAACAATCTAGTAGGCAATCTACCTACAAACCAATCAAAAATGTTCTGCTCTAAGCTTGAGTATACAACAGATGAACTCTAATAGGTCAATAAAAGTAACTGCACATTATATACGTTTTTTAAAAAATAGCTAATGGATATGGTGATCATTCTTACTCTATGTGCACACTCTACTAAAGTTTTAAAGTAAATGTATGCTTTTGCTTACCTCTGAAAGTGCTGGGTGCCTGGGAGCTAGGAAACAGTGGTGCTGATTTACTGAAGACAGTGCACTGCACATTTTCTTCAGAGTTTAGTGAATGTGGTGAAGTTCTGCTGATTTCCATCACCCAATCATGTGTAAGTAAAAATGCTGTTTTTTTATTTTTCTTGCACCTGACTAGGTATTCTTTACAAAAGTGAAGCTTTGCCAAATTCACTAAGCTTCTGAAGAAAATGAGTGCCACTATACTTACAAAGTGCACAGTCTATTTGCCTTTAGTAAATCAACCCCAGTGTGTAAGGTTAAAACAGCAACTGTCAGACTTCAGGCAACCTCTTACCCTGGTTGTAAACCTCAGACATGAAATATGACCAAAACATATCCCTCTGTTGTGTGTGCTTATCTCAATCCACAGCACTAAGTGTCATTTCTGTCTGCTCCCCTGTTCCTCTTCTATCTGCATGAGTCAATTCTGATAAGTTTTCCTGACACCAAGAGAAAAATGTGACATGGGAGGGAGCTCCAGAACACATCCTCAGATTGACAGCCTCAGCTCTGTTCCTGCGTGCTGTGTAAAAAGTGGGTGTGTCCCTTCTCGCCAGTCAGCTCTCAGAGCTCTCCTCAAGGAGCTCTGCATTGCGAAATTTCAGCTCAATGCCCTCTGTTTTCGGACAGCCCAGACAAACTTTATAAATTCAGGACTTTGAATGGATGTAGAGAACAGAATACTGCAGATAAACAGGTATAACTTTTATAGGAGGATTTTTTTAATCTCTGTGTAGTATCTGAGGCTAGTCACTTCACTGGGTATAAGTAAGGGTTTACAACCACTTTAAAATGGTAGTAAAGTCCACTTTTTGATATTTACCTACAGGTAAGACTATATTAATGTTTATCTGTAGCTACAGTAAATATCTCCTAAATGTGCACTTTTAATTTACTTTAGTAGCAGACGGTGATGTCACTGACGCATGCGCACTGCATTCTGAATGGACGGTACTGTTCATTCAGAGCTCTGTGCAGCAACGGTGACTGTGTTGATGGGCGGTAATGATATCATCGCAGCTAAGTCAGTCAAACAGCCAAAGCCTGCAAACACTGGAGGAAGACTGGGTGAAGATGGAAGTACCAGCAGCAGTGACAGCACGCTGCTGGAGGGCCTTGTTTTAAGGTAAGGCTGTCATAATGTGCGAGCATGCAGAGTACTAGCACATTTTCACATTATCTTCCAGGAACCCAATTTTTTTTGCAGTTTACTATCCCTTTAAAACCACTTAAGAGCTGCCCCATAGTAGATATACTGCTACAGGACAGCTCTGCTGCTGGATATATCAATCACCAGGTCCCGGTGATACCGGCTGAAACTCAGTTATCATTGGCAGGGCTAAGAGGGGAGAGATCTGTGTGTAAAACACAGATTTCTCTACTGTCAGCATGGATATGCTGCTTTGTATCTCTGTGCGCAGCATGTCTTGCAAATAAAACACAACACAGCACACATAGTAAAACACACACAGCACACCGTTAACCCCTTGATCGCCCGAGATGTTAACCCCTTCCTGCCCAGTATCATTAGTACAGTATTAGTGCTTTTTATTAGCACTGATCACTGTACTAGTGCCACTGGAGAGGTTAGTGACAGTTAGTCAGTTCGCACCCAGTGTCAGAATGCCAGCCGCAGTCCCGCTATAAGTCGCTTATAAAAATTTTTTTTATAAAAATTCCAGTATATGTACCACCATTTGTAGACACTATAACTTTTCACGTAAACCAATTAATATACACTTATTGGGATTTGTTTTTAGCAAAGACATGTAGCAGAATACATTTTGGCTTAAATTTATGAAGAAATTTTATTTTTTAAATTAAATTTTTTTTTCTATTGTATATGTTTTATAGCAAAAGTCAAAAATATTGTTTGCGTTTTTTTTTTTTAAATTGTTGGTCTTTTTTTGTTTATAGCGCACAAAACCCCCCCAAAAAATGTAGAGGTGATCAAATACCACCAAAAGAAACCTCTATTTGAGGGGGGAAAAAGACATAAATTTAATTGAGGTGCAGCATTGCATGACAGCGCAATTATCAGTTAAAGTAACGCAGTGCCGTATCGCAAAAAATGGCCTGGTCAGGAAGGGGGGTAAATCTTCTGGAGGGCAAGTGGTTAAGGAGCGGGAGTAACATGTTACATAATACAAAAGGTGAACTTATGCTTTAAGCTGAAGTATCAAGCTCAGAAACGTAAACAAGTCTGAAAATCTGGAAACGGGGAAAAAAACAAAATATTTTATTATTAGGTAACCATGAACAAATATAACAGTTTAAGACTGAAAGTTCAAATTATTGTCCGTCTCCAATCACAAGTGGCTCTCTTAATAATGCTTACAATGCAACCCCTGCCTTTCCCCCTTCCACACAGATCTGTTACCTTTGGGAGGCACATAGTTGAATGCAATTTGGAAAGAGGACTGTACAAGTAGAAGAAAGAAGCTGGTATAGTATATAGCCTTTAAAAATCGTCCGGTGTGCCCTGCAGAACAAAATAATAATATACAATATTATTCCACCAAACATTCAGCATTAATGACTACTCTTATGCTGACCATAAATTTGACAGTTTGAGCTTTTCATCAACTTTCAACCAAAGCAATCTGACACTCACTTTTAAACGCTTCCCACTTTTAAGTGACTTTGTGCAACTTCCTAATGAACAATGAGGCTGTTAAATGGGAAGTGCTACAAGGCCTTGGCTTTCCTGGAACGATTAAAGTTTGCACATTCGGCCAGGTTTAAGGGTTCTCAGCTAGCTAAAGACAATGAAACAAACGTTTGTAGTGGTGCCTGCTTTGCACTAAGAATAATACTTTTAAAAGACAAAAATGGTTCTCCTCAAAATTTATGCATAGGTAAAATGTTGTTTCGCTATTTTATAGAGTCAGGAATAGTTGAAAACTCTGTTGGGTTATTGTTTGCCATCGGTTTCCTGTTTGGGAGATTTAACTTTATTTCCTGTCCTGTTGACACAATGGAAAGTAAGAGAAAATCTCTACACAAAGGGATGAAAATTCCTGTTGTTATCAGAGCAGCTGTCCCCATCAGACAATTAACCTTCATCCCTTGTTCTGGTAACAATCGTATAATTTTGGATTACTCATTACATTCTGTTTCAGTGACATTAGTTCCAAAGGCAAAATACAGAGGGTGAACCTTCCTAGTTAGAATTACAGACAGCAATAAATACTAATCCCTACTCTATACAAAAAAAACTGAAAAAAAAGTTTGTCCTACACAAAACACTTTAAACATGCACTCTTTGCTAACTAGCTAAAGTGCAGATTATTTTGTATAGCATGTAATGTAAAAGCTCTTCTCCAACCTTTTTCCAAGCTGCCTGCCACCCTGGGCGCTCCCTGAAAATCCTATGCAAATACTTACTTTAGCTAATTTATTCAGACTGCAGGTTTACTGAAAGCTGCAAATGCTAATCACATCCATCTGGATATAATACAAGAATTGAAATATGGGCGCAATTAGCAGTCTTTTTTTTTTTTTTTTTTTTAAGTCCCACCAAACATTGCGGTCTGTTAAATTCCACAACAGCTTTAATGCGTTTTTTTGTTTTGTTTTTTTTAAATAGACTAGAAGCTTCTCATTATCTTGTAATTATATCTAAATTCTTTAGAACTGTAAACCACAATGGTATGCATGCAATCAGAACATTATGTGACATGAAATACAGTATTGGGTGAAGGTGCTCATCATCTATTAGAATGCAAAAGGTGCAATACAGGAGGTGGAAAATCTTACAGGGACTTATGGTGTAATACAGACAATACATTCCATTAGGGTATAATGGAGCAATACTGAGGATGTAAGAGCTTATAATCAACTGTGTAATGATGGAAAAATATAGAAGATGGAGGAGGTTAGTCTATCAGGGTATGAAGGACTGACATAAAGTGGAAGAGCATACAAACTTTTAGAGCCCATTTGCACCTAAGTGATCTGAAGCACACTTCCAGACAGGGGCGGACTGACAACTCATGGGGCCCCTGGGCAATAGGGGATCATGGGGACCGTGTCCTTGCCCAAACTCAAAAAAGCCTATGAAAAAGGTACCAGGGGCATCTCATGGGGCCCCCTACTGACCCTAGGCCCTCGGGCAGTGCCCGAGTTTCCAAATGGTCAGTCCACCCCTGCTTCCAGAAGAGCTTCAACATTACATAGTTGGTAATGTTGAATAAAGACAATAGTCTATCCAGTTCAACCTGTGTGGATGTGTGTGTGCTCATGTCAAAAATCATATCCCATATCCCTGTATATTGTGTTCACTAAGATGCCCATCTAAGAGTTTATTTTTAAACTATCCCACTTCTCGCTGACACCACCGATTGTGGAAGTGAGTTCCACATCATTACTGCCCTGACAGTGAAAAAAACCCTACCCAGTTTAAGGCTAAACTGCTTCTCCTCCAATTTTGTTGAGTCTTCTTATACTCCCTCAGACTGAATAGTTTATTTCCTATGCTACAACCAGCACTGAGGTATTTAGATATCGCGATCATATCTCCTGTCAAGCGTCCCTTCTTCAGGGGAGGAGAAGTTTAGTGTTTGTAGTCGTTCCTCATAACTGACATCCTCCAGTCCCTTTATTAACTTTGCTGTCCTTCTCGAGACTCTCTTCAGGTCCAGTGCATCCTTCCTGAGGATTGGTGACCAGAACTGGATGGCATACTCCAAATGTGGCAGAACCAGAGTTTTGTAAAGTGGCAAGTTTATAGTTTTATCTCATGAGTAAATTCCCTTTTTTATGCATGCTAATATTCTGCCAGCTTTGCTTGCTGCAGCTTGGCATTGCATGCCATTGCTGAGTCTGTCATCGACTAAGACCTCCCAGACCTTGTTCCATCCTGGATTTCCCCAGATGTTCTTCCCCTTGCGGGTAACTTGCATTCATATTTTTAGCCCCCAAGTGCATTACTTTATTTTTCAACATCAGACCTCATTTACCAGCTCACATCCTCATAGAATGTTAACAGATTAGTTTGGCAAGAATTACCTTTTGTAAAGCCATTATGATTACTACTAATGATACTGTTTTCATCAGCAAAATCTTGGATATAGTCCCTTATCATCCCCTCCAATAGTTTACATACTATCAATGTTAGACTGGCTGGTCTATAGTTTCCAGGAATATATATCTGTCCATTTTTAAATACTGGTACCACATTGTCCCTTCACCAATCCGTTGGAAATATTCCTGTCAGTATGTGGTCCATAAAAATTAGGAATAGCGGTCTGGCTATAACCTGACTGAGTTCTTTGAGGACTCTCCGCTGTAAGCCATCTGGTCCTGGTGATTTATTTGCATTAAGCTTTTGAAGACTTTTTTGGACACTGACGTCTGTTAGCCACAACACTCAAAACCAGATATCCATTGTATTTTACAAGGACCATTCACATCTGAACAATGTGCTGTCACTTGTCACGCTTCTTTGCTGCAGGAAATCATGATTTTGGCTCCATACATTTTAATAGGAGCACCTGAAAAATGCCTAACAAAACCCAGTAGCAATACACTTTTTTGAGTACTTTTGCTTTACAACCAACTCCTACTCTTTTAATAGCCCTAGACAAAAACATATCCACAAAAAAAAAAAAAAAATGCTAAAAATGAACAAAAGTAGCAAATGCTCAAGTGTGAAGCTAGCCTGAAGGCATAAAGAAGTGACATGAAGTGTAAATAATTTACAATCTATAAGTGCAATACAGAAAGTGGATGAGTTATAGTTACTGAGCACAGGAGAGAAAACACATAAAATAAAAAAAGTTCACAGTCCATAAAACAATAATGGAAGGACAAAAAGCCTATTCTAGCATAAAAGGAGAAAACAAAGGGTAGAGGATCTTAGTAATTACCAATCAACAAATTAGCACTACATAAGGCAGAAGAGGGTGCACTTTACTAGGAATTAAAGAACTGATACAGTAGGTGGAAATCCCTATACTCTATTATCGCATGAAGAAACTGCAATCCAAGAGCTGTAATAGCCTGTAGCCCTATAAACTAGGGATAGAGAAGGTAGAGGAGCTTACAATCTATCACATAAGAAGGGAGTGATATAGAAGGAAGATGTTGCTTTGACCCATTCAAACAGAAAGCAAACATCTGCAGGCAACAGCTGTACTGTATAATAACAACATATATATATATTTAAAAGTAAGCTATTCAAGCACAAGCATTAAGCCATTTCTTGTAATAAACCCATTTACAGACACCTGCCTTTCATCGTGGTGTAAGACGGCTTTGACAGAAGAGGGATGAGCATCAGGTAGATAAAATAGATGACCGAAAATCCATTGAAACGGATACATATTGCTGCAAAACCAGAAGAGCAGACATGCACAGGGTTAAATCTGTGGCTACTGAAATTGTTACTGGCAATAACAAAGTGTTCCAGGTTTTTGGTTTCAGCTGCAATGTATATGCACGGGGGAAACTGCTGAAAGGCATGGAAAGTTTATATATCTCAATATAGCTACTGAAACATTTCATATGGGTACTGCCTGATATACTAAAGAATAGGACCGTAGTTAAAAACACATCAAAGAAACAATTCTTGGAAAATCCTAAACCCTACTGCAGGAGTTGATGGGGCTCATAGTCCAGATTCAGCAGCTTTGGTGCAAAAGGACACTATATCTACTCCTCCAATCACCATAGGCAGTAACAGAGACCCGGTTATTTTCTTTTTGGTCAAAGCACTGTAGCAAGCCCTTTGTTTACCATCACACATTTAGCCATGCTGCTAAAAACAGACAAGTACTGCACCCCGGGTTTCTGGTACCCAGCAGGGATGAGAGGGTATGATCCAGTGTCTTAAGATCACAGCACCCTCAACTTAGAAAGGTGGGTGAAGCAACCCCATTCAAGTCGACTTTTTCCAAAAACAAACATTTCCACTGAAGGTGTAAAACTGTCCTTATTGTAAGTACTTTGTGTTAGGGTACCCACAAATATTAAATGATCCTCTCTCCCATCTGCAAGCTTTTGAAGGCTATTATCAAAAGGAATCCTTCAGACAGCAGAAGACACCAAGGAGGAGAGAGAAAAGTCTTTATATCAGGTACCAGTTCCCCAATGATAACTATTGCTTCCTCTGTGATAAGGATTATGCCAGGGAGCTTGGTTAATCAACACATTCTTGTAGTGGTAATTATTGCATTTACAGTTCACAGTACATTAGTGTGATGGTCAGTAGGAAGAATGCACTTTTCATTTGTGGTGACTGGAAAGAATAGGTGCTCATCCGAGAGGCAGAAATTGCTGGTCCTGTGTACAATTTCCACCAAGGACATTATCTGCCTAAAGCAGGGCTTCTCATCCAGGGTTCCATGGAAAACTAGGGTTCCTCCAGAGGTTGCTAGGGGTTCCTTGAGCAAGTTCTGCCTCTTGGATGAGTAACTACTGGCACCTATTCTTTCCAGTCACTACAAATGAAAGGTGCATTCTTCCTACTGACCATCACACTAATGTACTGTGAACTGTAAATGCAATAATTATTAGCAGAGGTTCTGTGAAGCCAAAAAATTTTAGAAAAAAAAAAGGGTTTCTCCACGTTAAAAAGGTTGGAAAAGGCTGGCCTAGAGTTTATAGGTCATCTCTGTGTTTCTGTGGCTTTTGTTCTTTTCTTCCACAAACCAAAAAACATAGCGGAAGGTTATTTGGCTTCAGAGTTACTCGCCTTAGGAGTTTGAGACTATGGTAGGCAGTTGGACAATAAGCTCCACTGTGGAAGAGACTGATGTGGATGGTGGAAATTCTCATTGAAGAGCTGCATAATACATTGCTATAATATAAGATAATATATAAAATGACAAAACGATAGATATGAGAAAAATAGATAAGCAAATACACATAAGGCAGATTTTGTTACATACCCGCCAGTAGGCAGGCTGGGAGGAAGAATCGAAAGACAAGACCACACAGCAGCTCATTTGCCATTCTTCGGCCGGTGGGAAGTCTGGTCACACAAGGACACACATCTTGAATACCTGGAAGGGTCACATCTCTAGTTAAGCTTTGTGCCCAGGAGTGACTGGTAAAAGGTTACAGGCTTTCCATTAGGGTGGGATTACAAGAGACTCACCTTGATATCCTTACTGGTCAGAAGAGATCCAGGAGTGAGAGGTCCTCAGGAGAGTGAGGGGAGGTGCCTGCAAGCTGAGGGAAGGAATCTATTGATCTTTATGCCCTCATATCCCTCTCCTCTCTGGACAATTCACACTGCCGCACCTAACCTCCCATCTCTGTTACAGACACACAGTGTACTCACACAGTCAAGTCTGGCTTACCACACAATCAAGATGTAATCATCTTTTTTGCTTTATAAAATTTCACTGAAATTTTTCTAAATTTTAATTTTAGTCCTTTATATTGCACCATAGTGTACCATGATGTGACACCTTTGTAAATAAAACAAAAAGTCTGCTTTAAATGAACCTGTGCTTTTCCATGCTAAGTTAAATAACAGGTTCTGATTCATTTAGCCCTCAATAGTAGCATACACACTGATCAGCCATAACATTATGACCACTGACAGGAAAAGTGAATAATAATGATTATCTCGTTACAATGATATCTGAAAGCCTGTGGGATATATTTGGCAGTAAGTGAACACGTTCCTGATGTTTTAAAAGCAGAAAAAAAATGGGCAAGCGTAAGGATTTGAGTGACTTTGCCAAGGACCAAATTGTACTGGCTAGACAACTGGGTCAGAGCACATCCGAAACTAAAGCTCTTGTGGGATGTTCCCGATCTGCAGGGGTCAGGACCTACTAGAAGTGGTCCAAGGAAAGAAAGCCAGCGACAGGGTCATGGGCAGCCAAGGCTCATTGATGCACGTGAGGAGAAAAGGCTGACCTGTGTAGTCTGATCCAATAGAAGAACTACTGTAGCTCAAATTGCTGAAAATGTTTAAAGGATAAGTTCACCTTTTAGATAGAAATAATAAATGCACATTTTTTTGCAGGTAAAAAAAATGTGAATTTATTATTTTTGTCTGCAGGAGCCTGGAAAGCATTGCACCAGCGATCAGTAGATCGTTGATGCCATGCAGGTCTCCTGCAGACCTGTCAGAATATCTGCTTTCCGTATGGGATGTACAAGCAAGCAGATATTCTGACAGGAAGTTTCAAGGAACTACTACGGCGCTCCACAGCTCTATGGTAGTTCATTGAAAACTACAAGTCCACCAGCTGCTAAGGCTGCCGGGACGTACAGTTAATTTATTCACAAAAGTCCGTAAACGAATGATATGGCTGTGCGGGTGGAGATCTGAACGGGCACGCTGCTTGCAAATTTGACAGATTTGTCGAGAGGGGGGGCTAAAAACGGGTGGAACATGCAACATGTGCCCACCCCACAGGTGAACTTTTCCTTTAAGTGGTATTAAACCCCAGACCAAAAATGTAATATATTGCAGCTTACCAATCATTAGATGTGGTAGCTGTATGAGTTTTCCTTTCCCTTCTGTTTTCAAAGGCAGCCAAGTTGTGTTTGAACTTGCTGGTTGGTCCATATGACCTATGACCTCTTCAGAGGCAAGCATAGACCTCTCCCACATCTACACCACTATAAATTAGGCAGCATGAAAATGAACAGGTACTAACTGGCTTTCCTCAGTGTGGTCCCAGTAACAGAACAAAACAATATGTCCCAAAAGGTAACGTTTACTCCCAATTTTATTGAATAGCAAATAGCTACTACTTTGTGTGTCAGTTTCTTTCTTGTTTTTTTTTTTGTATTTATAATTTCTGTACATATTTCCATGCACTGTTTAGGCTCTTTGAAATATTAAAAATAAAACAAATGCTTTGGAAATCTGTGTACTAAGCAAAGAATTCACAAGCCCTAGAAAATCTGTTGTGCTACCTGTGTATTACTAAGTTTCTGCTACCGCGCTGTAAAGTTTGCCGTCTATCTGTGTGAGATTGCTTAATGTGATTTCGCTCTTGTGTTCTCTGCAATTGCAGTGGGTTACTGTCAGAGAAAAAGCTAGTCAATCTCATTGCATTTAGATTAGTTTCAGTTTATGTGTGCTGTTTTTGGATGTTTTCCTTTGTCTGGATTGGGGAACTGTCAATTCCTCTGCTAAATTCATCTTCCAAGGATGCGCAACAGACTGTAATACCTTGCACATAGTCCACCCTACCTTGTCCTTGTACCCTGTGTACCCCCAATCTCCTAAAAGCACTATAAAGGACTACTAGTCCCTTGCTATAATTACACTACTGGACAGTGTCTGGAATGGCAGAAAACATTTTACCATTTCAATTATCTGTCCCTTTACACTGCAGAGAACTACCATTATGTGTACCATTGTGTTTCCACTAACCCCAGATAAATAATAGTAGGTTAAGGGGGTTGAATTAAAGTGTATCCAATCCCATGTATACAAATGTAATACAGTAGATATAAAAAGTCTACACGCCCCTGTTAAAATGTCAGGTTTCTGTGATGTAAAAAAATGAGACAAAGATAAATCATTTCAGAACTTTTTCCACCTTTAATGTGACCCATAAACTGTACAACTCAATTGAAAAACAAACTGAAATCTTTTTTTAGGCAGTAAACGTAAAAAACTAAAATAATGTGGTTGCATAAGTGTGCACACCCTCTTATAACTGGGGATGTAGCTGTGTTCAGAATTAAGCAATCACATTCAAAATCATGTTAAATAGGAGTCAGTACACACCGGCCATCATTAAAGTGCCTCTGATTAAGCCCAAATAAAGTTCAGCTGTTCTAGTAGGTCTTCCCTGATATTTTCTTAGTAGCATCCTACAGCAAAAGCCATGGTCCGCAGAGAGCTTCCAAAGTATCAGACGGATCTCATTGTTAAAAGGTATCAGTCAGGAGAAAAAGGTATAAAAGAATTTCCAAGGCATTAGATATAACATGGAACACAGTGAAGACAGTCATCATTAAGTGGAGAAATATGGTGCAACAGTGATATTACTAAGAACTCTCTACAATTGATGAAAAGACGAGAAGAAAACTGGTCTGGGAGGCTGCAAAGAGGCTTACAGCAACATGAAAGGAGCTGCAGGAATATCTGGCAAGTACTGGCTGTGTGGTCCATGTGACAACAATCTCCCATATTCTTCATATGTCTGGACCATGGGGTAGAGTGGCAAGACGAAAGCCTTTTCTTACAAAGAAAAACATTCAAGCCCAGCTAAATTTAGCAAAAACACATCTGGAGTCTCCCAAAGGCATGTGGGAAAATGTGTTACGGTCTGATGAAACCAAGGTTCAAATTTTTGGCCATAATTCCAAAAAGATATGTTTGGTGCAAAAACAACGCTGCACATCACCAAAAGAACACCATACCCACAGTAAAGCATGGTGGTGGCAGCATCATGCTTTGAGGCTGCTTTTCTTCAGCTGGAATGGGAGCCTTAGTCAAGGTAGAGGGAATTATGAACATTTAAAAATGCCAGTCAATATTGGCACAAAAGCTTCAGGCTTCTGCTAGAAAGCTGAACATGAAAAGGAACTTCATCTTTCAGCATGACAACGACCCAAAGCATACATCCAAATCAACAAAGGAATGGCTTCACCAGAAGAAGATTAAAATTTTGGAATGGCCCAGCCAGAGCCCAGCCCTGAATCCAATGGAAAATCTGTGGGGTGATCTGAAGAGGGCTGTGCACAGGAGATGCCCTTGCAATCTGACAGATTTGGAGTGTTTTTGCAAGGAAGAGTGGGCAAATATTGCCAAGTCAAGATGTGCCATGCTCATAGACTCATACCCAAAGAGACTGAGTGCTGGAATCAAATCAAAAGGTTCTTTAACAAAGTATTAGTTTAAGGGTGTGTAGACTTATGCAACCATATTACTTTAGTTTTTTTATTGTTACTTCTCTCCACCTAAAAGATTTCAGTTTGTTGTTCAGTTTATAGGTCACATTAAAAGGTGGAAACAAATTCTCAAAATGATTTATCTCGGTCTCATTTTTTTACATCACAGAAACCTGACATTTTAAACAGCCCTTAGTTTTTGCTGGGTTTAATGGTCTTTATTTTCACCCGATGACCCTGCCAGTTCTACACTTCTGCAATCTGGGGTGCCGATTATACTATTCAAGTGCCAGTTAAGTTAAACTACACTTGTCAGTACTATAATGTTCCTAAAAAAGGCCCCAGATTAAGTTGCAGGCACCATTCTGTATTAAAAAGAAAAAAATGTATAAAGCAATGCGGGTGGAAGCCTTCCATAAAGCTCCAAATCCCCATTTTCTGACATCAGCAAAATTTTAAATATGTGTAACTGTTTGCTGAGCTGCTCTGCCACCTTCCTGTACATGTCAAGTGCCCATCACTATAAATGTCTTCCTAGCAAGTGGAAATGTAATAGAAGTTGGCCAACTCTGTACCCAACAAGAAAGGGTTGAAATCTGCATAGCAAAGTATCAGGGACTCTTGTGCTCCCAAGGTTCTCCATAAGACATTCAAAGGATATATGCAAGCAAGTCTGTTATCCTTGGGGTAGGTTTAGCGAGATGACAGTAATGACAAGTATACTAAGATCCAGAACAGGTACGAAAAGTCCTATGTTTAATGCAGTATTCCACAGTTCTATATTTGGTATACACACTCTTTTATAGACTTCTTTTTATAGAGACAATCCAGCAGTCTATTGAAGTTAGTAGGGGCATTGTTTGTATTTACAGGAATTGTGCATTATGCCATTTTCAGTGGGAAAGCCTAGTACCTTCTACTTATTGCAGACTATTTTTTGATTTCACATGATTGCGGTTATCTGGAAATTTCACATGTCTGAGCAGCAGCAGGTCCACTGCACAGAAGCCAAAATTTCATATCGCCCAACTGTGAAACAAAAATCACTGTTCCAGGTTGGTCTTCACCTATCCCACTTCCTTGCACACTAATAGGTGCTGGCCCTGCTTGTTGCAGTCTTCATAGTAAATAAATAAGGCTGGTGGCCGCACAGCCGATAAAACCACCTTTATTGATTTAACCAGATACAATCCACTTACAGTAGGGAAACCAGAAGACTGGCTAACGCATTTCACGCTGACCACAGCGCCTAATCATAGCTTTCATATTAACTTGGGGCTTCATATTGCCCCACCTGTGATTACAGACTGACATCATAGGGGAGATCTACTAAAACTGGAAAGTGCAAAATCTGGTGCAGCTCTGCATGGAAACCAACCAGCTTCCAAGATTTACTTTCAAAGTATAACTGAACAAGCATAACTTAGATGCTGATTGGCTATCATGCACAGCTGCACCATTCTCAGTGCTTCAGTTTTAGTAAATCTCCATAGACAATCAAATCAGACTCCATGGACTATAAGGCTAGATTCACATATGTGCGGGTGGTGCAGCTGCAGATCCACACAAAAATACGTAAAACCGCACCACCCATACAAAGGAATGCGGACCCTCGAACGGGTGCCATTATTTCTAATTGCACGCCGCCTGCACTGGAAATCGCAACTGTACTGGGAACTGAGTTTCCCGTCCGGGCTGCGTTTTACAAAAGAAGTGCAGGGGCTTCTTCCCTCTGCATGTCCCGGGGCATGGGAGTCCATTCAAACGAATGGGCTCTCGTGCCCGCGCAAAACGCAGCCCGCACGGCCGCAGATATGTGAACCAGGGGTCAATCAGCATTCAGCATAGACTATCAATAAACTACTACCACACCTAGATTGCAGGATCATTCTTGCAAATGCTAGAAAAGTCCCCTGTATAAAAGACAAGCAAAATTTAGAATCAAATAAATATAAATTAAAAAGTAATGCATGCATAAAGATTAACCTGGAGGTCATATTCTAGGCGTTTAAATGCATATTTACATAAGCTATACTTTATGTTTGGGGTCAGTTCCTTCAGTTGAATGCATGGGATCATACTGCATAAAGGAGAAAAAACAATGTGTAAAACGACAAAAGAAATATTTGTCCTCGTCTATCCCCTGTCCACACTGTGTGATTTGTTTTGCATCGGTCATTGCGTTGCAATGCACAACAACGGAAATCACATTACTCTCTGTGTTCACATCAATTCATCATGGTATGGTGCATTATTTGAAAAGGTGCACATGCTTCCTTTAGTCCTATAAAGTATGTTTTTGTCCTTAAGAGGCCTCAATGGGAGTCATGATAAATGTATGTACTGTATATGAGTTTTTGACTCTTTTTTGCTGAAAATCCAGTCTCTGCCTCCTCGCAGCAATGGTATCATAACAGGTATTGCAAATCATTGACAGAAAACAAAAAAACACAAGAAGCATGAAAATGCATTAAAAAAAACAATCAAAACAAACAAAAACCACACTTACAGAAACATGCATAAACGAGCTACAAAAATGCACTGAAAACCACATGGTTATGCAGCAGTATTAGTGTGAACTTTCAGCAGCAGATCTGAAATATTTTTCTTTGATTAGAGACCCTTCAAGAGTCAAATGATTATACAAGTTTCATGTTAAAAAAAAAAAAAAAATTAATAAATGGTACAACTCTAATTTTGACCACCAGAGGGAGGAATGTAAAGATGAGAAGGTACAGCAAAGTTTAACTCGCTGTACTCTGTCCTCTGACGTGATCTGTCTAGTATCTGTCCTTTCATTTCCTCTTTCATTACACTACTATACCCCCTCAAATGCCAAACTCATCTCACAACACAAAAAACAAAAAAGCTAGGAAAAAGTCACCACCACTTAATCCAGTAATGTATTCAATAAAAAATAATTCAGTCTCTGGAATTCACAGTGCTGTCAATTTTATGCTGCTGATACATTGGTTCAATAGAATGAGCCAATCAACTGCACAGATGGCCAGTTAGGTTATCAATAGTTTTTATTGTTAAGTAATAATTAGCTTGTGGAAAATAAAGTTAAAAATATACATTTTGGACATTATTTATTGTTCACACACTGAACGCACATATTTATTTGTATTTAGTAGCGCTGCACTTATTGGGGTTTTCAAATTTAGTTTGGTATTGCGTATTCACAATATCTGTGCTAGCTGCTTCTTTTTTTTTTCCTACCCAAGCACAGATTTTCTATATAAAATAAGATCAATAAATCTTTTATTTGCTTTCCATTGAAAAATTTTTTTTGAAAAGATGGAATCTATGTATGGAGGCTAATTTTTAAACGTATGGTCAACATTACACTGTGAACCTGCAGGTGCTGGAACTGCTTGTACTGTTTTCTGCAAAGATGTCAAGGAACGGGATATGCTGCTTGGCTGGGGCAACTAGATCACAAGACTGACTGAACAGAATGGACTACTTGAAGACCGGGATCCCCTTCCTGTCCAAGCCATTTTTTCAGTTTTCAGCACTGGGATACTAGATACTGTGATATATGCCATTCCCTCCGGCCCGTGACCCTTCCAAAAGATCCCAGTGCATTCTGGTATGAACTATACCCCTTGCTGAACTGGTGAATGGTGCTGCTGTGTCAGCAACCAACAACTGCCTGGGATGCATATGGTTGCAGCATGCTAGTGCAGGGCTGAGGGGTTAAAACAGGCGGTACAGAGGCAATACAATGTCTTCTTACTGCCTGTCAAATCATCTCTGAAGAGAAATCTGAGTTCCTCTTCACAGACCAAAGCATGTGTGAACAAGCCTTTAATTATTTATTTTTTCCATTTATTTATTTTTTCAACCGTTTTTAGTATTTTATTTACTTATTGATGTTACATTTTTAACAGCCCTGTTGGGGGCTTTGGTGAAAATTCAGGGCTCTAAACAGACCCCTGATATCTCACTTTTGAGACAGAGACACCATGTGGTTTGGTACATGTGAAAATGCATGTGTTAGAGGTGCCATTAACAATTGATGGCACTACTACATGTCTACTAAAGGACAGTGCAGGGATAGACTGACAACTCATGGGGCCCCCGGGCAATAGGGGATCATGGGGCCCCTGTGTCCTCGCCCACACTCAAAAAAGCCTATGAAAAACGTACCAAGGGCATCTCATGGGGCCCCCTACTGACCCCGAGCCCTCGGGCACTGCCCGAGTTCCCAAATGGTCAGTCCGCCCCTGGGACAGTGTGTTTCTGTGTGTCAAGAAAGCCACAAGTTTGTGCATATTACTGACATTGCTCACAGTGGTGTGCTGTGGTTTGACCGCAGTGTGATTGTACGTGTACTTTACATGCGGTTTTAGGTGCGCTCCCATTGAATTCTATTATTAGGTAGTGCTTTTACTGAAAGCACATCAAATATGCAGCACCCAGGACTTTAATGTGCTTTCATGAAAACACATGTCCTAAAAGAATTCATTAGGAAAGTACATTAAACTACATGTAAACTGCACGTACAATCACACTGAGACCAAACCGCAGTGCACTGGTGTGAGTCCGCTATTAACCCCCTTTCACGCGAGCAGACCGATCCAGTTTGATTGTCAGTTTTTTAGGTAGACCTTCCATTTTTCTTTATGGAGTGGAGGGTGTAAACAGACATGTATGCATCTACACCTGCCTAGATCCAATCCGATCTGCAAAAAACAGACAGATGGGGATCCGTTCCCCTTCTGTCTAGCGGATCGGATGTAGTGGTGTTGCGTGGATTGTCAGCTCCCAGGCAAGGCTGCCTGTGCCCTTGTGTCTCTGGCTCTCAGCAGCCTGTGCAATGTCACCCACACTATGCCACTGAGCGGATGTAAATGGACAGACGGTCCAGTTACATCTGGCCGCCCCTAGAGGAAAGCAGGTTGTGTCTGTTCTGCATATGCTGAGTGGACACTGACCAGCCTTCCACCTGCTCAGCGGGGATCAGCGTACAGATTTCCTACTGAGCAAGCAGACTCCTGGCAGAGTTCACCCCATGGGAAAGGGGCCTTAGGAATAAGAAAAGAGTGAATAGGTGGGGGTCTGGGTAGCAAGAGTATATGTTCATGAAGAGCAGAGTGAAGTAGTGCAGGGAAAGTGTAAGGCTGCATTATAGAGACAGGACAGTTCGTGGAGTAGTAAACTGGGATGGAAAGGGTGTCAGACAGACGGGTTTGCGAAATGTCCAGAGCTGAGCCTGGAGGCTACAGGGACTTTAAGGGGGGGGGGGGGGTAAAGCAGATAAAAGAACAGAAGGGATAAAGTGAACAAGAACAAATGTCAGGAGCAGGGGCGGACTGACAACTCATGGGGCCCCTGGGCAATAGGGGATCATGGGGCCCCTGTGTCCTTGCCAAACTCAAAAAAGCCTATGAAAAAGGTACCCGGGGCATCTCATGGGGCCCCCTACTGACCCCGGGCCCTCGGGCAGTGCCCGAGTTTCCAAATGGTCAGTCCGCCCCTGGTCAGGAGGATCGGTGCTGATTTAGGCTAGGTTCACACTTATGCAGATTTTAGTGCATTTCCCCATTTGCAGATGATCACATTTTGCTCACATCTGTGCGTTTTTGAGCCAGTGCAGATTTTTTAAAAGGTCCGGGAATTTTTTTCTTCATTGGAACCAGATCAGAAATGCAAATGATGCGTTTTTTATGCATGTTGCATTTTGCGCTTTGTGTGACTTTAAGCTGGTTGTTAAGGAGCAGTCACTCCTTTCAGGCAAGAGAAGCGGTAGAAGCTCTGTGTGTGTGCCCCAATCACCACAGATTAAGACAGATCCTGGGGCAGACTCTTCACTGAGCGTCCATGCTGCCCTTTATGACATCTTAGGGCCTCCTCACAGTGGCAGAACGTCAGGGCCTGATTGGAAGTGTGACTTTTGGGTACCTGGTAGTTCCGCCACTGCTACAAACTATTGTATATGAAGTTGTGGCCCTAAAATGCCAGGACAGTACAAACACCCCCAAAATGCCCACTTTTTGGAAAGTAGACAGTCCAAAGCATTTAGTAAAAAGCATGGTACATTTTTTGAAGGGGTCTTTAAATTTTTGGTAAAATAAAAAGTTTATAAAAAATTACTTCTCCAGGCTATCAAGACGCATAAATATCTAATTGCCTGACTAAAGAACAAAAGGTATACCGCTCAGGCAAAAAATTCCAGATCAATCCACAACAGGTGCAGGCTCTGGCTCGCCACCACACATGATGCAATAGGAAGAAGGGTGAGCAGCACACCGAGGATGGATGAATATAGTGTGTATTTATTAAATCATAGGACACACAAAACACCAGGACATGAATACAGGACCTGTTAACGCGTTTCACCTGATCTCGTGCTTACTCATAACGTACGATTAAGCACTAGATTGTGTGAAACGCGTTAACACGTCCTGGTGTTTTGTGTGGTATTCATGTCCTGGTGTTTTGTGTGGTATTCATGTCCTGGTGTTTTGTGTGGTATTCATGTCCTGGTGTTTTGTATGTCCTATGATTTAATAAATACACACTATATTCATCCATCCTCGGTGTGCAGCTGACCCTTCTTCCTAATTTCCCGACTACCTATTACATTTTTGGAACCCCTGGAGCACCAGAACAGTAGAAACACCCACACATTTATCACATGTTGTTAAGCAAACACCCAAAGGGTGAAGACTTCATTTTTTGCCACAAGTTTTTGGAAAATTAGGAAAGAAATATATATTTTTTTTTTTACACAAGTTGTTCATTTAAAAAGATATTTCTCATACATGGCATTGGTATACTTAGAAATACATTCTGCTACTCTTCCCAAGTATGGGGATACCACATCTGAGACTTTTTCGATGTTTGGACTGATTGTGTACCTGCCGTTACATCTGGAGTCACAAAAATCAACCAATATTGTAGGAAAACAGTGTACTGTAATGCTCACCTCTGAACGAGTGGTCAGGGAATATAGCTTAGTCTAGCATCACTTATAGTAATGTCCGTTCCTATAAGCAAGTCTTTTAGTACATGGCCCTGATAAATTATACACAATGCTATGATCACTGGCCAGAAAGTATAGGAGGCTGAGCAAAGAGTAAACTGTAGTTCCAGGAGTGCAGTTGTCCACAGAGGATGGCTGGGGCTGGTGTCTTACAGGAATGTAGTTAGTGGGAGGGACATGCAGATAGGTCAGTTTAGATGGTTTAGATGTGGTCAGCAAAAAGGCAAAGGATCACTCTAGGCAGCAGGCAGAAATGTGGTCAGCAAACAGGTAAAGGATTGGTCCAGGCAGCAATGTGGTTACTGGTCAATAAAGAAGCCAGGGTCAATTCAGGCCAGCAGCGATCAGGAGCACAGTGGCTGGCTGCACTGGTATGGTGGTGATTAGAAACACTGTTGCTGGCTTACACTGGTCTAGTGACACTGGGACTGGTGTGGTGGGGATAAGAAACACTGTTGCTGGCTGCACTGGTCTGGTGTCATAGAGACTGATGTGGTGGCACTCAAGAATACTGTTGCTAGTTTACACTAATCTGGTGGCACTGCCCTGGTGGCAGCAATCGAGAACACTGTTGCTGGCTTACACTGGTTTGGTGATGATCAGAAACACTTCCACTGGCTGAACTGATCTAGCAAGAACAGGTGTGGCAGTGATCAGAAACACTTTGCTGACTTACACTGGTCTGGTGACACTGGCCTTGGTGTGGCGGCAATCAGGAACACCGGTACTGGCTTGCCTGGTCTGGTGACACTGTGACTGCTGTGGCTAGCAATCAGGAACACTGTTGCTGGCATACACTGGTTTGATGAATCTGGGATTGGTGTGGTGGGGATAAGGAAAACTGTTGCTGGCTGCACTGCTCTGGTGACAATGGGACTCGTGTTGTGATGATCAGGAATACTGTTGCTGGCTGCACCGGTCTGGTGTCATAGAGATTGGTGTGGCGGCAATCAAGAATACTGTTGCTGGCTTACACTAATCTGGTGACACTGGCTCTGGTGTGGCAGAAATTAAGAACAGTGTTGTTCACTTTATTTAGGTTTTAGATAAAGAAAAGCTGATCGTTGTAAGCACCCTTCAGTACTAAATGGTTTTTCTCAACCCTCTAAGCTGCTATATTTGCAGGAAAGCTTGTTCTTTTGAAGAAAAAAAACCCCCACAGACTGGATCTCCAGATGAAAATAAAACATAAAAAAGGAAAACTAATCCATCATATCTATGGATTGGAAAACTGCAATATAATAAATGTTTGCTTTTGGGTTTAATACCTTTAAACTAGTTGTTATGGACTACTGCACTTTCCTCCTCCTCAGTGTACGGTGTTACTGAATAAGCCCAATATGGCCTAATATAGATAAGCTTTAGGTAGAAGAAGATACATACTCTGCTTATAACCAAAATGTGGGGCCCTTGATTGCTGCTTCCCATGCTAGAACAGGTAAAGCATATAAATTGCATAGCCATTGTGTAGAAAAGTTAGAAAATAATGGGCTTCCTGTCCATACTTAAAAGCTAAAGAGGAACCCCACACAAAATTACTTTTTTTCTGTTGTGGCAGGCAATTAAAATCTCCAAAAGGGACATTTCTGCTGTGCAAGATCGACACCCTCCTGGGAAGAATTCACCAGATGACATACTGCAGTATTAATAATGCATTTTCTCTAATGGGATTAGTATTAGGAATATGCTGAAAGCTCCACTAGGCCAATGACACAGGCAGCTCAGCTGAAAAGCCAGTCCCAGCCTATCATCAGGATTGTGCAAGGCCTGGAGGGAGATTTCAAGCAAAGACAGTGTGCGGAATCTCAGGTTTATTATTATATTATTATACAGGATTTCTGTAGCACCAACAGTTTGCTCAGCGCTTTACAATATAACGGGAGACAATACAGCAACAATACAGCTCAATACAAGAGGGTTAGGAGGGCCTTGATCCTGGGAGCTTACAATCTAAGAGTTTATACCATAGCTATTAAGAAAATTCCTTTGAGATACCCGCAAAAGATAGTTAGGGATTTTGTTGCTACAGACAACCAAGTCAGTTGTCTACTCCTTCAACAGCACCAGAAAATTACAAACACCTTACAAACAAATATACAGAACACCCCTACCTGGGTTATTGTTGCGGCTTTTAAAAGTGCATAGGAGATACGACTCCAGGTATTCTTCCGACCATCTGCAAAGGGAATGGAAGACTAGGCTTAACAGCAGCATTCTGCCAACTGGACAGGGAGAGGAGGTACTTTGAATGCTGCCAATGCTTGCCCTGACCTCAAAATGCTTTTAAAGTAACCTTTAAATAATAAAGCACAGACAGTGAGAAGGGTTACAGAAGTAATTCAGCTGCACGTGTTGAGGAAAACCTCAAAGCGTTAGTTGGGAAATACTCATATCAGAACGCCACACTTTCTTCGAATACCAAAAAAATCAGAACTCTTCTCTTGCTAATTTTTTTTGGGGGGTGGGGTAGAGTGGGAAAAGATTAGAACCTTTGCCAAGTTTTTCTTCTTCATTGTTTTTATTTGACTTTTGCCAGGTATTTATTGTTGTCTTTTAAATATAAAACAAAATTACAATTTATGCTTATATCCCACCCTAAACCCAATTCCTAGACAATGCCTTCATTTTAAAAAGCACCGAGCATATATTGTATGATTTTTTTTTTTTTACACACTTTTTGCCATTTTCCTGATACACTACACATTCTAGTCACATTTACACAGCAAAAAGGGAAGGGCCCTCATTTTAGCACTGTTCTGAGCTTCTTTGCATCCCATGTGTACATGAGCATTTGTCTGCTTCTAATTGCTTTTCTTCTTCATAAAAGTAATTGTAAAGACAAATGCAACTCAGAAGCCTATTGAAGCAACTCAAAATTGAATCCAAAACAGGCCAAAGAAACGCAAATGCTAGTCAAAGCAACACAAAAGCACACTGCATTAAACAAGCCTTTACAATGGCTTCTCATCTGAGGTTTGTCAGCCATGACTGGTCTGCAGCACCTCTAGCAATTAGCGCTGTGATATACAGATTCATCGAAGTATTCGTGTTGATGTAGAAAAATCAGTGCTCATCTTTCGGACAATAGATATTGGGAAAAATGTTCTAACCAGGGGTGGACTGACCATTTGGAAACTCGGGCACTGCCCGAAGGCCCGGGGTCAGTAGGGGGCCCCATGAGATGCCCCTGGTACCTTTTTCATAGACTTTTTTGAGTTTGAGCAAGGATACAGGGGCCCCATGATCTCCTATTACCCGGGGGCCCCATGAGTTGTCGGTCCACCCTTGGTTCTAACCTTCCCAAACTCTGTTGCCCACCCCCCAAAGAGGGGTCAGTCAGCAGTCTTGTTGCCCCTATAATAATGAGGTTGTCACCCTAGAAGTCAGAATTACATTGTGTGGCTTCAACTTCAAGCAAACTGGAACAAACATGCAGATCAGAAAAATCAGCGTTCTTGATCTGCATCCTTTTCGCAGGTCAGCGTCTTATAAAGCACAAAAGTCATTGGATGAGCATGACAGCCAGGCAACCATTACAGAAAGAGAGGTGAGCAATGGGAGCCTCCATATTATCTCACTACCGAATCACTTTACATATGACGTTTTCACTATGTTAAAAACATTTTAAAAAGTGCAATCCTGTAAATGAAGAAGATGTGTACTTATCTTTCTGGCAGGTAGTGTCAGAACTTTGCAGGTGTAATTTAAACCCCAACACCAGGTACATAAAAAAATATATATAGTATGGGTTCCTGCCAGTGTACAAGAAAAGCAGCTCAGGCTGTAAGTACTGTGCCCAGGGCTGTTGTTAGAAACCACGGGGGCCCAAACAGCCAACTTGACAGGCCCCCCCCCAAAAAAAAACAACACAGTTTACTATGCTTCTTTTATGAATGAACACTGTGAGTGATCGGTACTGATCACCCATTGTGGTCATTCAGGAAAGGAAGGGGGTGCTAAATGTGACATATTTACCACACCTCTCCCACTCTCCTTCCTGAAGGACCCAGGGAGGTCTAGGAAACGGGGAAAAGTATGGTGCACTAGGTGAGTGATTGGTGGGGGGGGGGGGGTAATTACTGGAATCGATCTCCTGTATGGCTCCCTGCAGCAACTGAAAGCCAGCAGGAGGGAGAGGAGAAGCAGTTTTCAGCTGCTGCAGAGAGTCATGCAGGGGACCGGTTCAAGTAATTCCCCCCCCCCCCTTTTATGCCAATTATCCTCCCAGCCGCCATCTGATTCACCCAGCTGCCCGGGCCCCCCTGCTGGCCTAGGCCCTGGACAGGAAGACTGGTGGTATCCCCTTATCCATGACCCTGATTGTGCCCTGCAGTACTTCATTCTCATCACTAGATGTTCTCATTATTCTGGGTTGAATGATGTCCAGGATATACTATGAATGCAAGGTGTCGTGGTCCACTGAAGAAGCATTCACATGGTGCTATTTTTCAACAGTCTATCGATTTAGAAAATGGTGCTAACATCAACACATCAGTGCCACTCTCTGCAACCCTTAAGGAATGCCAATTGCTAGAGAAGATCAGGAGAGGAAGAGGACACAGCATATCATGTGACTGGCCAGAACACATCATAAAAAGGGAAGTATATTAAAAAAAAAAAAAAAAAAAAGGGGAAAAATACAGCCTAACCGACAGCTCTCTTACCCCCCCCCCCCTCAAAAAGAAAATTAAATACAAAAAAAATAAAAAAATACACTAAAATCATTATCAGCAGACACAAAATAACTTACAAAGTTCCTGCCTAACCCAAGAGATAAAACCGTAAGAGATAAAAGAGTTAATAAAGCTCTGTGTGTGAATGAGGTCTTGGGGCTCATTCACATGAGTGCTGTGGTCTGTACAGTGTGTATCAGTGATTTTTTTTTTGTGTGGATGGAGCTGTGCGCAGACAACCTGTGTGCATTTGGGGCCATTCACTCGCACCTGCACACCTGTAAAATCGGGACCTGTGGCTGTGTTTGTATAGCTGCTGCATCCTCATAGAGAAAACAGACAGCTCCAGCCTCACAAACAAACTTCTCATTTACACTGTATGGGCCAGAGAACCCTTGTGAATGAGCCCTTCATTTTTTTTGCTTTTCTTTACTTTTTTCTTTTTTTAAAACCACTCACTGTGTTCATTCTCAAAAGGAGGTAGGTATATATGACATATTTACTGGCCTCTTTCCCACTCTCTATCCTGAAAGCAGCAGCAGCCGGAGGGAGAGGAGGGAAGCTGGCAGCGCTGCAGGGCAGAAAGGGACACGGGTAGGGGGGGCCCCAAGCAGCTAGGGGTTAGAAGATGGGGCGCAGAGAGGGCGATTGGTGTAGCGGGGAGATTTTAGGAATCAATCACCTGTGTGTCTCTCCCTGCAGCAGCTGAAAGCTGGCGGGAGGGAGAAAAGGAGAAACTGGCTTTCAGCTGTTGAAGGGAGAGACACACAGGGGGATGAGTTCCTGTATTTGCCCCCACTGCACCGATCACCCCTCTCTGCATCATCTGATTCCTCTCCTGCCTAGGCCCCCCTCCTGACCCGGGCCTGGTACAGGAGGACAGGTGCTACCCCCTTATCAGTGGCCCTGCCTAGAAGTCAATGGCAAACACTGGAGTATCGCCTACTACTACATTCATTCTCCACTTTTACAGGTATGAAATATGTATACTTATATCGGTGCAATCTGGAACAATGTAACTATGCAATAAGATCCACACCATGGAGTTCAACTGCTGAAATCTTGCTGTGGATACTGCTCTTCAGACTAGCCCTACAGAACTTATGTATGAACAATGCAATGCCCTTCAACTGAGAAAATGTTTATTTCTAAAAAAATTCTTAAATATAAAATACAAATAAAAATATTATTTATATATATATATATATATATATATATATATATATATATATGATCATTTTTAATCCAGCATCTACATGGTTTAGTCTCTTTAAAAAGAACATTTTGGTAAATGCAATCTTTATGACTTTTCATTTCCCGATACACTGCTGTTAAACACCAAGTTAAAGTAGTTGGCATTTTTACTTGGTGCATTTCTGGGAACCGCAAAAACCAAACCATCAACTGGGTGAATGGAGTAGAAGCTGGAAAAAATATATCTTCCATCTATTGTTGAGACGGCCAGCAACGGACTTACTGTTTATCCTAGGTCTGTCTGCATTCTTGGGCACTCTCACCTTCAGTTATTGAGTAAAACATGCTAGTGGGTATAAGATTTAATATTTTGATATACAGCATCGGAAAAAGCTTTAAGTGAACATTCCTTCCCTGGCTCCAGATGTCTGTATAGCTGTAATAACAGACCCTGGATAAATGTAATCAGCAGAACAAAAAACTGCAGATGATCAGCATTGAGATGTCTGTATATAATTGACAAGCTACTAGATACAGCAAATTTTAAAATGGAAAGGAAACTCAAATCCTTCTCATCATCGCTGATGACAGGTGGAGTAATGAGAGCATTTTATTGCACAATGTAGAAGTGGAAAAGTGTGCAATGCTCCAAGTGAGCCAACAGGAGGCTTGATATGATGACACTGCATTGTATTAATGTGAGATGCCTCACAGATTGTCAGGAAAACAATCTTATGAATAATCTACGTAGGGTATTGCTGTGTGGACAAAATCATATTTACTTTTGCAGAGGTCAGCTAGACGCTCACAACTGGGCTTTTGCAAGAATCTAATTGTCCATCCTAACTGTAACTGTGCAGGCTTTCTTATGAAAAATGTATATTTGCTCCATCACAGTTAAACTGGCATGATGCTGCTGTATTGTAGTATGTAGGAACAGCAAATTAAAAAGAGGAAATTAGGTGATGGAGATGTAGTTGTGCAAAATCAAAATAGCATGTCAATCACAGCCAGTGAGACTGATGAGAAAGAGGGGGCAGGGCTTAGCCATGGCTCTGTGTGTGTGGACACGCAGAACAGCGGCTTGCAAGTGAGTCTGCTTTGGTGCCCCCATAACAAGCTGCTTGTTCTGGGAGTAATCGGCAGGAGGGAGGGGCCAGGAGCGCAAGTGGGGGACCCGAGAAGCAAAAGCACAGAACAGGTAATGCTGGTAACGTTAGATGTGTAAAGTCACATTAAAAAAGTGAGTTTTTCATCTTTTTTTAGCGTTTTTGCATTAGCGTTTAGTGTAGTTTTTCCACGTTTAGCAGCGTTTTTTTACCTCCCCAAAAATTTGGGCCAAAAAGGTCCAAAAATGTTGATTTGCAGCGTTTTACTGTTTTTCAGCTAAAAAACTCCTCTAGAATCGCACCAGTCCTGGGTTTTTTTTTCCAGCCAAAAAACATTGATTACAGTCTTTGTGTGCATGGACACATAGGATAACATGCTGGGGGGTTTACTGGCTGTAGAAAAAACCGCCAAAAGCCAAAAACAGCCGCTGTAAAAACGTCCTGTGTACATAAGGACTTATGCAGGCCACAGACGGGCCGACAATTCGGCCAATAAACGGCCCGTCTATGGCCAGCCTTAGTCCTCATACACACTTGACATTTTGATAACGCTGGTAATGTTAGCAGTGTAAAGTCACATTAAAAAAGTAAGTTTTTCAGCTTTTTTTTAGCATTTTTGCATTAGTGTTTAGTGGCGTTTTTCTGCGTTCGCATTATTTTAACCAAAAAATTATTTTTTTGGTCAAAAAAAATCCAAAAATGCCAGCTTGTGGCGTTTCACCACATTTTCAGTGTTAGAGCGTTTTTACAGCTAAAAAAACTCCTCTAGAAACCCACTAGTCCTGTTTTTTTTTCCAGCCAAAAAACATCCCTGCTAAAAAAACGTTGATTACAGTCCATGTGTGCATGGACACATAGGATAACATGCTGGGGGGTTTACTAGCTGTAGAAAAAAAATGTCAAAAGCAGAAGCTGTAAAAAAGTCAAGTGTGCATGAGGACTTACTATAACATGCTTGTTATTTATAAAAAAAATAATTGCCTTTAGTATCGTTTTACAGTAAAGAAGCCATCCACGGACAGCTGAGTGGTCTGAGTGCTCAGCATGAACCTATTTCTCCAATTATGAAGTAACAACAGGCTTCATTGAACAGTAGTCAATTTCTGTGTTCGAGCTAAAATGAGTCAAAAGGTGGAGCAGAGTTTGGTGGGGACACCATCAGCTCAGATTCACAGAGATTTATAAAATGCTATCATGAGGTAGTGCAGCTTTTTCTGCATGTGTTGATACCATTGCTGAATTATCTGAGTCTATTGCCGATATCCTTCTAAAATGCTAATTGCCTGGCTACTGAATGACTCGAATTTCAGTCGTTTTGACAACTCAAAAAAAGTAAGCAAGAAACTGTTAGCAGTCCGCTGCCTGAACAAAAATTGAAAAAAAAAAAAAAACGAACCATGGGTGGCCTGTGTTAACCACTTCAATACCGGGCACTTTTACCCCCTTCCTGCCCAGGCCAATTTACAGGTTTCAGCACTCTCACACTTTGAATAACAATTGCGCGGTCATACAACATTGTACCCAAACTAAAATTTTATTATTTTCTTCACACAACTAGAGCTTTCTTATGGTGGTCTTTAATCACCACTGGGATTTTTATTTTTTGCTAAATTAACAAAAAAAAGACCGAAAATTTTGAAAAAAAAACAACACGTTTTTCTTTGTTTCTGTTATAAAAGTTTGCAAATAAATAATTGTTCTTCATAAATTTAGGCCAAGATGTATTCTGCTACATGTCTTTGGTGAAAATAACCCAAATTAGGATGTATTTTTTAATTTGTAGGAAAGTTATAGAGTTCACAAACTGTGGTATAGATCTTAATATTGATCAATCCTGAAGTACTGACAGCCAATCTAATTTCTTGAGGTCCAAGAATATCAGAATAGTACAGATATCCCCCAAATGACCCCTTTTTGCAAAGTAGACAGTCCGACGTACTTCATAAGAGGCATGGCGAGTTTTTTGAAGTTGTATTTTTTTGTCATAATTTTTCGGAAAATTAAAAAAATTATTTTCACTATTTTTTTTTTACATACTGTCACCAGTGCAGTACAGCGTCATCATATAACTGGCATGGCGGTGATCAGGGACACTGACTGGTGACAGTACGAAAAAAAATATAATTTAAAAAAAAAAATTTATTATTTTTACTTTATTCAATTTTTAGTAACATTGTACTACTTTGGGGAAGTGTTCGTTTTTTGTTTTTTTTTTTTACACAATTTGCTTATAGCAAAAAATTACTTTGCTATAAGCAAGCATTTACCTGAATGACATCAATTCATTCAGGGTTTTTTTTTTTTTGTGCTTAGCTGTGATTTGGCCATGGCTAATCACATGACACAGCTGGGCTGTGATTAGCCCAGCTTGTGCATGTGATCGCTGTGACCATTCACAGCTAGACACTGGTATACAATGGATGGCATGAATGAAGCCATCCATTGTATACAACTGTCATGTGACCTGCTGTGATTGGTCAAAAGGCCAAAGGGCAGTCACCCAGCGTTGGTTCCGATGTTACAAGGGAGAATCTTCAACTTGGCTCAACTCAGCTTAGCTCAACCCCAAGCATAACAGCCTTTTTCTAGGATCTCAGCAGGGTGTCTCCCTGAAGCAGAGAGCCAATCGCCTCATTTGGGGAGGGAGTTGTAGGCGGGGAGCTCAGGCACTGACCAAAGCCCTCACAAATTATACTATGGTCTATAACTTACTCTCGGTGCATTTAGCAGCCTTGCCACTAGTAGATTAATACGCAGAATCATCTGCTGAACATCTAGATATGAAATATGACATACCTGCTGGGATGGTTTAGGAGATATCATTTTCTGCTCTCCTGTTGATGCCAGCTAGGGGATGTAATATATCAGACGACTTGTATTAATGAGACCGATCTGAATATATGCCCGGTTTTCATGTACGTCTTTCATAGTCCAAGATATGTAAATCATAGGGAAAAAGGGGATGTTTAAATGTGAGTCCATTTTACGACTACCTGGAATGTCTTTGAGTTCAGTGAAAAACTTGGTTTATGGTTTTACAATCCCTCTCCAAGCAGAGTCTCGCAGACATCTGGGGGCCAGGGTAATTGGGGTTTATAGCCATGAGCTCTCCCGCTGGGCCTTGATGCCTTTGATCTCCGCATCAAACAGACCATATGTCACTCAACAGAGAGGGAGGGGGGATGAGGAAAGAGGGAGAGAGAGATACAAGATGGAGGGTTTGGAGCAAAATGGATGACCGCGTCCATCTCTGTGTGCACGATTGCTACACACTGTATATTGCTTTAGCAAACTAAATGTCTTTCAGCAAGATTTACATCTACTTTATGAACAGCTGTAATTTTGTTCAGGCACAGTGACTGATACCTGGGTTTGACTCTGTATTGCTGTAAACAGCAGTGGTTAAATACAAAGCTGACTGGTTACTATGGGCAGCCCTGAGGAAGTCACGTGACCCGTGATGTAACGCGTAGGACAGAAGCGTGGTGACGTCATATCCGGTATGGATGGCAGCCGCCATCTTGGTACTTCCGATCCCATACACCTTCATTGCAGCCTTTGGCAGCTATAATTTTTCCTTTTTTGGTCTGTGGACCTAAATGAGTGTTCTTGCTTGAATCTTCTATGTGAGGGACTGGAGCTGATAGAGGTCTGCTGCCATTTCTGGAGCATGCCTATGAGTGTTTGTCAGCACCATTGGAGATGAACTTTTGCTCTTTAATTGCTATCGAGGACCAATTTCTTGGAATCATCATTTGAGCTTCTCTATGCTTTGTGACTCCTTGCAAGTTGCAGTTTGAAGGTGAGCGTACACACTAGCCGGTCGAGGATATTTTCGTTTTTTGCTGTACTGGCATGCACTGAAGATTGACTGTATTTTTTCCTGTGTTTTGGGACTGTCATATTTTTTGGGGGCTGAGTCACTTTATTTATCAATAAATTTTTTGAACTGAAACACGTTTATCAACACAATACACATCACCATTATTTTTATGTTCACTGTTGTCACCAGCACATTATAGTATTTTTTGCTGTTGTTATTGTTTTTTTGTATTTGTTTGCACCCATTCACATGTCCTTTACATATGTCATGTTTACACTTGGATGAGGGGCATGTTTATTCAATTTATTTTCATTGTCATGGTTTATCGTTTATGCACTAAGTAGCGCAGCACCTTTTCACTTTTCATTTGTTTTCACTATTTTGGAATATAGTTAGGTGTTTGTGGACACTTTTTTGGGTCATTGCAGTCAGGGAGGTAGCATAGGAGGACCACTTTTACATTACTACAGGCATTGTCTCCAGTTCTTGGCACTAAGATTTCATGACTCACCAGGGAATTTTACTAATGATTACTTTTTTTTTCAGGTTGCTGCTTTACTGTCACAGTGATGGGAAAAAGCTTCCTTACTGTAAATAATTCAAATTTAATACTGCAGAACATTCCATTTTACTATACAGTCAAAAATGTAACCCGTCGTGTGCATTGCACAGCAATCATGGGTTTAAATCAGGTGGTGAGGAGGCAACATATCGCCATCTCACCACCTGTCAATCACACTCGGATATTTCAGAGGAGCAGCAGTGTCTGCTGCACTTGTGAATGAGCCCTTAGTTGCATTCGGCAGCAAAACCCTGGGCAGAATAAAAACACAGCAAAAATGCACTACATGCATTTCAGGAGCGTCTCCACTGAACCCTATTGTAGCAAAAATGCTGCTTTTTGCATTTAAAAAAAAAAGTCCCTGACCCTGTCCAAAAAAGGCAGCAGCTCAAAAAAGCTTCAAAAACCATAGATGTGAACATGTCCCATAGGAAACAATGTTAAATGGATTGTAGTGCGTTTCTACAAAAAGCACTATAAAACGCACTGGTGTGAACAAGGCATTGTTAACATGTAAATTTTGGGGGGGTAAACCCTGCTGTGGAGCCAGGGTTTTACTGCCCCCAATCCTTACCCCCTTTAGCTGTTGAGGTGTACACATGCCGCAGCAGGAATGAAACACCCTATTTCTTTTGGTGGGTGCTACCGCCTGTCAATCTAGACCCATTCAAGTAAATGGGGCCTCGGCAGGTGACCTGCAATTGCATGCTTCTACAGGGTCCAAGCAGGTGATGAGAAAGCAACACAACACTGCCTGCTTTAACCCCTTGTTTGCTGTATTGTACACGGTTGCAGGGCCCTTGCAGAGTGGCCTCTTTCACGTGAATGGGTGATACTCGTCAGGTGCTACACCCACCAACCATGACAGGATGTATAACTCCTGCTGCGGCTGCAACATGTGTATACCCCTGACAATTGCAGCTAAGGGAGGGGGCAGGAGTGGTTGGGTGTGGCTGCAGTTGAGGTGGTAAAAACACATCTTATCTATAGGGTTTTACCACCTACCAAACTGCAAATGTAAATGAACACTTACTATTCTGAGCCTCCTATAAGGCTGCTGGCACACTGATGTGCTGCGGTTTACCTGTACCACGGGTGCAGTGCATCTGCGACTTTCCTTGGTTAGCTGCATTTTGCCATAGACTTCTGTTATAACCTGTGGGTTTGGTGCACTTTAAGAAAGTGCACCAAACCCACAGGTTATAATAGAGGTCTATGACTGAGCGCAGCTAACCCGCAGGAAAGCTACAGGTACACTGCACTGCACCCGTGCTACAGGTAACCGCAGCACATCAGTGTGAAAGCAGCCCTGTATTATTATGCCCAGTGTATTTCTTCAACCTGATATGAAGATCTCTTCTTTCCTGCTGCTGGCACCACTCTGGAGACTGCTAGCCGGGATAAGAGGTGGAGTGCAGGTGGTATCAGTCCGCATGGGACAGGAGCCGGCACTACAGAGGACGCATCGGCTTATGTGGTTCCTGCTTCCTACTACAGCTCCAACGTTACAAGTAGTCCCTCTGCATTGCACTCCGTTTGGTGCTCTGGGATGGTGCGTCAGCAACATTTGGAATACTTAAAACGCAGAATCATGATGCCATCAAAACCATGTGTTCTACATTGTAAAACTCAGTACACTCATTTGTATGAGCCCTGACTACCAAGCATAAGGGCATGTGCAGTTACCTGCGATTTTCCTCATGAACAAATGCAGGTAACTGCAATGACACACAGAAAACAATCATTTTCTGGGTGTCATGTTCAAACCAGAACACAGTGTTTCACAATGTTTACATAATATCCCACTGCTCCGGATGGCACTGCGATGCATTAAAACATGCATCATAATTAGGGTTGCCACCCCATCCCTTTAAAACCACACACATTAATTGCACGGGTTTTGAGGCTAATTTGATGCAGATAAGGCACTAAGTGCGTTTAATTGCCACCTTAATCAGCCCCAGAACCCAAGTCCTTAATATTTGTTCGGTTTTAAAGGGATGAGGTGGCAACCCTAATCATAATGCCCCTGCCGCATGGCTCTGCAGTCCAAAATGAACTGCTGCCCGTGTGCCCAGTTTCATGCTACACGCATAGGCCAGGCCATTGAATTCAATGGGCTGCCCAACGCATGTCAAAAAAGCCCCTGTACTGTTTTGGCATTGAGCTTTGTGTGTTTTACCACATTTGGGGTGCAATGAACAATAACTGCAAGTGTGACATACAGTGGGGATCGAAAGTTTGGGCACCCCAGCTAAAAATTTGTATTAATGTGCATAAAGAAGCCAAGGAAAGATGGAAAAATCTCCAAAAGGCATCAAATTACAGATTAGACATTCTTATAATATGTCAACAAAAGTTAGATTTTATTTCCATCATTTACACTTTCAAAATAACAGAAAACAAAAAAATGGCGTCTGCAAAAGTTTGGGCCCCCTGCAGAGTTAATATCTTGTACTGCCCCTTTTGGCAAGTATCACAGCTTGTAAACACTTTTTGTAGCCAGCCAAGAGTCTTTTTTAATTCTTGTTTGAGGTATCTTTGCCCATTCTTCCTTACAAAAGTCTTCCAGTTCTTTGAGATTTCTGGGCTGTCTGTCACGCACTGCTCTTTTAAGGTCTATCCATAGATTTTCAATTATGTTGAGGTCAGGAGATTGTGAAGGCCATGGCAAAACCTTCAGTTTATGCCTCTTGATGTAATCCCCCATGGATTTCGAGGTGTGTTTAGGATCATTATCCATTTGTATAAGCCATCCTCTCTTTAACTTCAGCTTTTTCACAGATGGCATCAAGTTACCATCCAAAATTTGCTGAAATTTTATTGAATCCATTTTTCCTTCTACTCGTGAGATGTTCCCTGTGCCACTGGCTGCAACACAACCCCAAAGCATGATTGATCCAACCCCATGCTTAACAGTTGGACAGAGGTTCTTTTCATTCAATTCTGTGCCCCTTCTCCAAACGTACCTTTGCTCATTCCGGCCAAAAAGTTCAATTTTAACCTCATCGGTCCACAGAACTTGTTTCCAAAATGCATCAGGCTTGTCTATATGTTCATTTGCAAAGTTCAAACGATGATTTTTGTGGTGAGGATGTAGAAGAGGTTTTCTTCTGATGACTCTTCCATGAAGACCATATTTGTACAAGTATCTCTTTATAGTGGAATAGTGTACCACAACTCCTGTGTCTGCCAGATCTTTCTGGAGGGATCGTCCAGTCAAGCGTGGGTTTTGAATTGTTTTTCTCACAATCCTGCGAGCTGTTCTGTCTGATATTTTTCTTGGTCTTCCAGATCTTGCTTTAACTTCCACTGTTCCTGATGACTGCCATTTCTTAATTACAGTCCGAACAGAGGATATTGACATCTGAAAACGCTTTGCTATCTTCTTATAGCCTTCTCCAGCTTTGTGAGCGTCAACTATTTTCAGTTTCAGTTTTCTAGACAACTGCTTAGAACAGCGGTTCTCAACCTGGGGGTCGCGACCCCTTTGGGGGTCGAACGACCATTTCCCAGGGGTCGCCTAAGACCATCGGAAAACATATTTCCGATGGTCTTAGGAACCGAGACACCGCTGCTCTGTCTCGCGATCTGTGGGCGGGATGATATGCTGCCCCTGTAACCTGGCCACACCTCCGGGATCACTCAACAGCTCCGCCTCCTCGCCGCTGATTGGCCACCGGAACTGTAGCTCAGGAGAGGCACACAGGCGGCCAATCACCGGCGAGGAGGTGGAGCTTGGAGAGGAGGAGCCGAGCGGCAGAGCGCGCAGATCGAAGAAGATCGAGGGAGCTGCAGGACCGAGTGAAGAGGAGAGAGGCCAGAGAAGGAAGACAGCTGACAGGTAAGTGCAAATTTTGCTTCTGCAGGCTGTAGATGGGAGAGGGAGAGAGCGAGCCCAGGCTGGAGCAGGGGTCAGCAAGGTAAGTATCATTGGTGTCAGTGGGAGGAATAGTGCCCCATCATTTGTGTCACTAATACCAACGATGGGGCACTATTCCTCCCCCCACTGACACCAACGATGGGGCACTATTCCTCCCCCCACTGACACCAATGATAGGCACTATACCTCCTCCCACTGACACCAACGATGGGGCACTATTCCTCCCACTGACACCAACGATGGGGCACTATTCCTCCCCCCGCTGACACCAACGATGGGGCACTATTCCTCCCCCCGCTGACACCAACGATGGGGCACTATTCCTCCCCCCGCTGACACCAACGATGGGGCACTATTCCTCCCCCCGCTGACACCAACGATGGGGCACTATTCCTCCCCCCGCTGACACCAACGATGGGGCACTATTCCTCCCCCCGCTGACACCAACGATGGGGCACTATTCCTCCCCCCGCTGACACCAACGATGGGGCACTATTCCTCCCCCCGCTGACACCAACGATGGGGCACTATTCCTCCCCCCGCTGACACCAACGATGGGGCACTATTCCTCCCCCCGCTGACACCAACGATGGGGCACTATTCCTCCCCCCGCTGACACCAACGATGGGGCACTATTCCTCCCCCCGCTGACACCAACGATGGGGCACTATTCCTCCCCCCGCTGACACCAACGATGGGGCACTATTCCTCCCCCCACTGACACCAATGATAGGCACTATTCCTCCCCCCACTGACACCAACGATGGGGCACTATTCCTCCCCCCACTGACACCAATGATAGGCACTATTCCTCCCACTGACAACAATGATGGGGCACTATTCCTCCCACTGATACCAATGATGAGGCACTATTCCTCCCACTGATACCAATGATGAGGCACTATTCCTCCCACTGATACCAATGATGGGGCACTATTCCTCCCACTGATACCAATGATGGGGCACTATTCCTCCCACTGACACCAATGATGGGGCACTATTCCTCCCACTGACACCAATGTGGGGCACTATTCCTCCCACTGACACCAATGATGGGGCACTATTCCTCCCACTGACACCAATGATGGTGCACTATTCCTCCCACTGACACCAATGATGGGGCACTATTCCTCCCACTGACACCAATGATGGGGCACTATTCCTCCCACTGATACCAATGATGGGGCACTATTCCTCCCACTGACACCAATGATGGGGCACTATTCCCCCCACTGACACCAATGATGGGGCACTATTCCTCCCACTGACACCAATGATGGGGCACTATTCCTCCCACTGACACCAATGATGGGGCACTATTCCCCCCACTGACACCAATGATGGGGCACTATTCCCCCCACTGACACCAATGATGGGGCACTATTCCCCCCACTGACACCAATGATGGGGCACTATTCCTCCCACTGACACCAATGATGGGACACTATTCCTCCCACTGACACCAATGATGGGGCACTATTCCTCCCACTGACACCAATGATGGGGCACTATTCCTCCCACTGACACCAATGATGGGGCACTATTCCTCCCACTGACACCAATGATGGAGCACTATTCCCCCCACTGACACCAATGATGGGGCACTATTCCTCCCACTGACACCAATGATGGGGCACTATTCCTTCCACTGACACCAATGGCGGGACACTATTCCTCCCACTGATACCAACGATGGGACACTATTCCTCCCACTGATACCAACGATGGGACACTATTCCTCCCACTGATACCAACGATGGGACACTATTCCTCCCACTGACACCAATGATGGGACACTATTCCTCCCACTGATACCAACGATGGGACACTATTCCTCCCACTGACACCAATGATGGGACACTATTCCTCCCACTGATACCAACGATGGGACACTATTCCTCCCACTGATACCAACGATGGGACACTATTCCTCCCACTGACACCAATGATGGGACACTATTCCTCCCACTGATACCAACGATGGGACACTATTCCTCCCACTGATACCAACGATGGGACACTATTCCTCCCACTGATACCAACGATGGGACACTATTCCTCCCACTGATACCAACGATGGGACACTATTCCCCCCACTGATACCAATGATGGGGCACTATTCCTCCCACTGATACCAGTAATGGGGCACTATTCCCCCCACTGATACCAATGATGGGGCACTATTCCTCCCACTGACATCAGTGATGGGGCACTATTCCTCCCACTGATACCAATGATGGGGCACTATTCCTCCCACTGATACCAATGATGGGGCACTATTCCTCCCACTGATACCAATGATGGGGCGCTAGTCCTCCCACTGATACCAATGATGGGGCACTATTCCTCCCACTGCAAAATTACAGTTCTGAAGTAGCAACGAAAATAATTTTATGGTTGGGGGTCACCACAACATGAGGAACTGTATTAAGGGGTCGCGGCATTAGAAAGGTTGAGAACCACTGGCTTAGAAGAACCCATGGTGCTGATTGTTGGGGCAAGGTCAGATGAGTCTGGGTATTTAAAACCTTTGAGATTGACATCACCTGGTCTTCCCAGACGATGATTGAGAACAATCCATGACACTGGCAGGTCTCAGCTTGGCAAAGGGGGCAGTGCATGCTATAAATTCTGCAGGGTGCCCAAACTTTTGCAGACGCCATTTTTTTGTTTTCTGTTATTTTGAAAGTGTAAATGATGGAAATAAAATCTAACTTTTGTTGACATATTATAAGAATGTCTAATCTGTAATTTGATGCCTTTTGGAGATTTTTCCGTCTTTCCTTGGCTTCTTTATGCACATTAATACACATTTTTAGCTGGGGTGCCCAAACTTTCGATCCCCACTGTATGTTTACTGAGCGCCCGCAGAACACTTGGGTGTGAATGGAGAGGAGAGAGGGCCGGGGCTGAAATTGCCCCGAACAGCACCAAAAGCAGAGCTTGCACTACTTTACAAAACGCACAGCAACCAGATCACATAATACTACTGTACCATGGGATCTGTTGCAGGCGAATGCACCGTGCTTACGGTGTGGTGTGAACTCACCCTGAGTGAAATCCTGGAGCATACCGAACAACTGTCAGAATGGACGATTCTAACCACCTGCACTAGATCCTGCAACAATCCCTGGGGAAGATCACAGGTGCAGTTCTGATTGTGAAAGGTCACTGATAATGAACATGTAATCAATGTCAGTTTGTGGTCTCTCTTGATAAAAACAGCTACTAAATATCAAACAAACAACACTGGACACAAACAATATAAAAATCACAACTGAATATGAGAAGTATCAAATCTAGGAATTTGTAGCTTGTTTTCAAATAAAAGGATACAAATGTAGCCAGGAGATCAGGACCAGTGCAGAGCGATTCTCCATAGGAAATCATTCACTGTATCAATTGTCATGTTAGAAATGTATACTGTACCTACAACAATATAACATCGAATTATATGACACGAATATATAACAAATACAGCTCCCAAATACATTATCTTTCTTTTACATTTTTTAATGTTTTAACTTGTATTATTCATCGGTCAATTCTACAGGAACAGAGGCTTCCCTGGGACTGACTGGGAATCAGGGACAACTATTCACACATCACATGTATCAGTGGGCACAGGTCATACTAACACAGCTTACCTGACAGAGCCAGTCATCCTCACATACACAGTCTTGCTGAGGAGGATCAGTGCAGCTGACACCTATCTGTTTACGTGTCATACAAATGTCTGCTTCCCATTGGGCTGTGGCCATTATGTGGGCGGAGCCAGTGATGAGTGTGTCAGCTCCCAGAGACAGGGGGCAGCACTGAGGCAGAAGGCAGTTCTGTTCTCACCTCTCCCAGCAGTCCCTGTAGAAGAGGAAGAAAGATGTTCTGGTTGTAAAATGTAATTAATGTGATCACTTCCCCAACACACAGTCCATTCACTGCAACCGTGCGTGTATATATATATCCCTCCCCCCAGCACTGACAGATATTATGGGGTGCAAAGCTGCCCTCCCCCCAGCACTGACAAATATAGGGTGCAGAGCTCCCGCTCCCCCCAGCACTGACAGATATTATGGGGTGCAAAGCCCCCCAGCACCAAAAGATATCATAGGGTGCAGAGCCCCCCAACACAAATGTTATAGGGTGCAGATCCCCCCTCCTCCCAACACTGACCGATATTATGGGGTGCAGAGCTCTTCCTCCCACAGCACTGACAGATATTATGGGGTGCAAAGCCCCCCCAGCAACGACAGATATCATAGGGTGCAGAGCCCCCCAACACAAATGTTATAGGGTGCAGATCCCCCCCTCCTCCCAACACTGCAGAGCTCCTCCTCCCACTGCACTGACAGATATTATGGGGTGCAGAGCCCACCCGCATTGATGTGATATTATGGGGTGCAAAAACCCCCCCAGCACTGACAGATATTATGAGGTACAGAGCCCCCTCCCACAGCACTGAACGATATTATGGGGTGTAGAGCCCCCTTCCTACAGCATTGACAGATATTATGGGGTGCAGAGCTCCCCTCCCCCCAGCACCGATATTATGGAGTGCAGAGCCCCCCTCCCCCCAGCATTGACAGATATTATGGGGTGCAGAGCCCCCCCCAGCACTTAGATATTATGGGGTGCAGAGCCCCCCTCTCCCCAGCACTGACAGGTATTATGGGGTGCAGTCCCCCCAACACTGACAGATACTGTGGGGTGCAGTCCTCCCTCCCCCAGTACTGACAGATATTATTGGCTATATCGTATGAGCAAGGAGTCCCTCACAGCACTGACATATTATGTAAGGCTGGACACCCTCCTCCTCCTCCCCGCACCACACAGCTCCGCTCAGGCTCCTCACTCGCCCACAGTGCACCGCGCACAGGATTGGGCGGGAAAGTGAGCGGCTGAGTGCAGAGCGGGAAGAGCTGTGAGGTGAGCTGAGGGGAGGAGTCACCTCATATACTACCTACTAATCATCATATACTCACTCATTGTATACTCCTCCTCTGTGACATCATATACATTGTATACTCCTCCTCTGTGACATCATATACATTGTATACTCCTCCTCTGTGACATCATATACATTGTATACTCATCAACTGTGACATCATATACATTGTATACTCCTCCTCTGTGACATCATAAACATTGTATACTTCTCCTCTGTGACATCATATACATTGTATACTCCTCCTCTGTGACATAAACATTGTATACTCCTCCTCTGTGACATCATATACATTGTATACTCATCAACTGTGACATCATATACATTGTATACTCCTCCTCTGTGACATCATATACATTGTATACTCCTCCTCTGTGACATCATATACATTGTATACTCCTCCTCTGTGACATCATATACAATGTATACTCCTCTGTGACATCATATACATTGTATACTCCTCCTCTGTGACATCATATACATTGTATACTCCTCCTCTGTGACATCATATACATTGTATACTCATCAACTGTGACATCATATACATTGTATACTCCTCCTCTGTGACATCATAAACATTGTATACTTCTCCTCTGTGACATCATATACATTGTATACTCCTCCTCTGTGACATAAACATTGTATACTCCTCCTCTGTGACATCATATACATTGTATACTCATCAACTGTGACATCATATACATTGTATACTCCTCCTCTGTGACATCATATACATTGTATACTCCTCCTCTGTGACATCATATACATTGTATACTCCTCCTCTGTGACATCATATACATTGTATACTCATCAACTGTGACATCATATACATTGTATACTTCTCCTCTGTGACATCATATACATTGTATACTCCTCCTCTGTGACATAAACATTGTATACTCCTCCTCTGTGACATCATATACATTGTATACTCCTCCTCTTTCACATCATATACATTGTATACTCCTCCTCTTTCACATCATATACATTGTATACGTTTCCTCTGTGACATCATATACATTGTATACTTCTCCTCTGTGACATCATATACATTGTATACTTCTCTGTGACATCATATACATTGTATACCTCTGTGACATCATATTCATTGTATACTCATCCCGTGTGACATCATATACATTGTATACTGATCCTGTGTGACATCATATACATTGTATACTGATCCTGTGTGACATCATGTATATTGTATATCAATACTGTGTGACATCATGTACATTGTATATCGATCCTGTGTGACATCATGTACATTGTATACTGATCCCGTGTGACATCATGTACATTGTATACTAATCCCGTGTGACATCATATACATTGCATACTGATCCCGTGTGACATCATGTACATTGTATAGTGATCCTGTGTGACATCATGTACATTGTATAGTGATCCTGTGTGACATCATGTACATTGTATACTGATCCTGTGTGACATCATGTACATTGTATACTGATTCTGTGTGACATCATGTACATTGTATACTGATCCCGTGTGACATCATGTACATTGTATACTGATCCTGTGTGACATCATGTACATTGTATAGTGATCCTGTGTGACATCATGTACATTGTATAGTGATCCTGTGTGACATCATGTACATTGTATAGTGATTCTGTGTGACATCATGTACATTGTATACTGATCCTATGTGACATCATGTACATTGTATACTGATCCTGTGTGACATCATGTACATTGTATAGTAATCCTGTGTGACATCATGTACATTGTATAGTGATCCTGTGTGACATCATGTACATTGTATACTGATCCTATGTGACATCATGTACATTGTATACTGATCCTGTGTGACATCATGTACATTGTATACTGATCCTGTGTGACATCATGTACATTGTATAGTGATTCTGTGTGACATCATGTACATTGTATACTGATCCCGTGTGACATCATGTACATTGTATACTGATCCTATGTGACATCATATACATTGTATACTGATCCTGTGTGACATCATGTAGTATTTATCATGGTAGAGCCAAAAGAAAGCTCTATTTGTATGAAAAAAATGATAAAAATGTCATATATGTACAAATGTTGCAATTGTCATTCAAAGTGCGACAGCGCTGAAAGCTGAAAATTGGCCTGGGCAGGAAGGAGGTATAAGTGTCCGGTAGGCAAGGGGTTAAACATGTCCAGTAAAAAAAATTAAAAAATCTAATTTCTTCATAAATTTAGTCCAAAATGTAATCCACAACATGTCTTTGCAAAAAAAAAATCCCAATACGGGTAAATTAATTGGTTTATGTGAAAGTTATAGCATCTACAAATGGAGGTATAAATTCTGGAATATTAAATTTTTTAAAAAGTTTTACTAGTAATGGCGGCGATCAGCGACTTATAGCGGAACTGCAGGACTCTGGCGGGCATTCTGACACTGGGGGGAACTGACTTGGTGTCACTGACATCCCCGGTGACACCAATACAGTGATCCGGGCTAAAAAAAAAACACTGACACTGTACTAATGGCACTGGGCAGGAAGGGGTTAACATGGGGGGTGATCAAAGGGTTAATTGTGTTGGGTGTGTTTTACATAGGGTCCCATGTCAGTGTGCTTCACTGTAAGCACACTACTTTGGATGGCTGTGCTGTGCACAGCCATCCAAAGCAGTGTGCCCCAGCTGACAGGGAGGAGAACTGTTAGTAAACAAAACAGTTCTCCCCTTCGGAGATGATCGGTAATCACCGGGCGCCGGCGAGTAATCACCGGCCGGGACCCTGTAAATGACAGCCGCGACCACTAATGGCGGTGTGGATAGGGCGCGCGTACGGCTCATGCACGCCCCCTACCTGGAAATGCCAAATTTCGTATATACGTGAGTTTGTGCACCCGTGCCGCCCTGTAGCTGCATTTCTGCAGTAGGGCAGACAAGAAGTGGTTAAATGTAAGGAATCTGACTCATTCTTGCTGGTAGGTAGAATTTTTACTATTTGCAAACAAAATGAAGGTTTCCTTTTTAGAATAATAAGCAGTCAGGTCAGTAAAATGGCAAAATCAGAGCAGATTTTAGGTTAATAGGTTCATCACACATAGCTGGAGAACGACTCCAATTCTTTTATTTCATGGTCTTTCTTAGTCTCCATGCACACGGGACGTTTTGATAACGCCGGTAACGTTAGCTGTGTAAAGTCACATTAAAAACTTGAGTTTTGCAGCTTTTTTTTTAGCTTTTTTGCATTAGCGTTTAGCTGTGTTTTTCCGCTTTTGAGTTTTTTAGCGTTTTTTTTTTTACTAAAAAAAATTTAATTTTTTTTTGTCAAAAAAAGTTAAAAAATGCCGGTTTGTGGCGTTTTACTGCATTTTTCAGCATTAGAGCATTTTTACACTCCTCTAGACACCCACTAGTTCTGGGTTTTTTTCCGGCCAAAAAACGCCCCTGCCAAAAAACTCTGATTAAAGCCTATGTGTGCATTGATACATAGGATAACATGCTGGGGGGTTTACTGGCTGTAGAAAAAAACGTCAAAAGCCAAAAACAGCCACTGTAAAAACGTCCCGTGTGCATGAGGACTTATGGTTACTGTGAAATGGTGTGAATGCATCAATGCGGTGCATGTTATCTCAGCTTGCAGAGCTTGGATTCATTGAATGAGTTTACCAAAAATGTAAATATTGCAGAATATACAGCCTTGCGCTACATTACTAAGCTCCATTTCATGCTGAATAAACTCAATTATTAATGTATCTTGAATACAGGGGCGGACTGACATCTCATGGGGCCCCCGGGCAATAGGGGATCATGGGGCCCCTGTGTCCTTGCCCAAACTCAAAAATGCCTATGAAAAATGGTACCAGGGGCATCTCATGGGGCCCCCTACTGACTCCGGGCCCTCGGGCAGTGCCTGAGTTTCCAAATGGTCAGTCCGCCCCTGCTTGAATAGAAATCTTTTAGATAGATTTTTATTCCAAAAGAATTTTATTAAAATAAATTTGATAAAAATCAAAATAATCCGATTTAAAAAAAAAAAAAAAAAATGTATTTATTTTTAAATCATCGGTTTTTATCCACCCTGTTTTTGTCTATAGCAGCCTGTATAGCATTGGATCGGGGATCAGTAGATTGCTGATGCCATGCAGGTCTCCTGCAGACCTGTCAGAATATCTGCTTTCCGTATGGGATGTACGAGCAAATAGATATTCTGATAGGAATCTTCAGTGAACTACCACTTACCCGGGTAGAAGCTGCTTCCCAGAGGTTAGCTGTGCTGGTGGGCTCTTCTGTACTGCTCTCCTAAATGCTTTGCAAACCACTGCTCTGTAACATCTTAGATTGTAAGCTCCCAGGATCAGGGCCCTCCTATCCCTCTTGTATTGAACTGTATTGTTGCTGTATTATCTCCCGTTATACTGTAAAGCGCTGAGCAAACTATTGGCGTTATAGAAATCCTGTATAATAATAGTAATAATAAAGTGAACAGTCTAGTTCAGGGGTAGACAACCCTATCACTCCAGCTGTGCTGAAACTACAAATCCCATCATGCCTCTGCCTCTGGGAATCATGCGTGTGGCTATCAGAGTCTTGCATTGCCTCATGGGATTTGTAGTTCCACAACAGCTGTAGTTCTGAGGTTTCCCACCCCTGAACGACCAGAATGCATACACAAAGAATCAGCACAAATCCTCTGTGAGCTTATGACATTTTTATGCAAGGAAATTGCTTGTTGGTGTTATTAAAATATATCTTTTGGTATGAGTGAGACGACCATATTCCCTTTTCTCTATTACCATAGCATACCCATTAGGGCTTAGGGCAGTTGTAGGTATTTTCTTCCATTTATATTGATAGTTTTCCTTCTGAAGCCACATTCAGCTTTATGGACTGTCGGTAAGGTCCTTTGTTGCAGTTAATGTACAAGAATGAGAGACTGACAGAAGACATCAATAACGAGGCTCTAGAGACCTGTTGGAGATGAGTGTATTTCCATAATGCTTCCCATGTCATATGCTGAATTGTTGGTCTCAATGCTTTTGTCCGATAGTTACATTGTAGCTGGATGTTTGCAGCATCTGGGGACCTTCTAAGAGGTCGGTAAATGAACATTAAAGATTAGTGATCGAGAGATAGGTGGATTGATTCCCAGAGGCCTCTTCTCAACAGCTCCTGATAGATGGGAAGCAGAACACTTAGAGGAGCATCATGGGTCTTTAGGCAAAAGTGCTTGTCACAAGCCTGCTGTTCATCATTTCATTCTGTTTCTTACCTTGGCCATTCTCAGTCTTTTGAAGCAATTTTCCAACTTATTAAAGGAGAAGTACAGCCAAAGCTTTTTTGGCTGTACTTCTCCTGTGGATCAGAGCAGTGCAGTTCGTTCTGCACTCCTGTGCCCTGTTTTTAGCTGACAGCGGACTGAAGTCCACTGTCGGTTGATGTCACTCAGGCTTGGGGAAGATCCTGACTTTAAAGTCGGGATCCACCCCAGAGTCTGGAACGGCACCTGGCTCAGCCTTTCAGCAAGCCACTGAGAGCCTGAGCCAGCCGCTTCCTCCCCACCACAGCCCAGCGCTCCAGTGAGTGCTGGGAGGGCTGAGCTGACAGGTACTGCTCTCTGCTCAGAACGGCTGTAAGAACTCAGCAATCGGCAGTCATGTGATCACTGAGTTCTCACCCTTAGAGCTGGCAGTGGACAGATGCAGCATCAAACTGATGCTGCATCCACCTAGGTAAGTATATCTGGGGGAAAAAAGCCCTACTTCTCTTTAATGAACATGATATATTATATCCAACATTTAATATTGTGTTAAAAAGTATCCTGTTCTCTTCGCATTGCTTCCTTTGTGTGAAAAACCTGGTGATCCTGCCAGTCCTATTTCAAACTGACCATGCTAACCATACAAGCATGTCCTTCACAGCATGGCCAGTAATTTAGTATTGTGGGAACACCCTGTTATGAACTTGATAGGTCAGGCCATCTAAACATTTTTAAGATATGGAAAGAAAACTATGTGGCAAAAAGCTGTAGTTTCTCCTAGATCAGTGGTTCTCAACCTTTCTAATGCCGCGACCCCTTAATACAGTTCCTCATGTTGTGGTGACCCCCAACCATAAAATTATTTTCGTTGCTACTTCATAACTGTAATTTTGCAGTGGGAGGAGTAGTGACCCATCACTGATGTCAGTGGGATGAATAGTGCCCCATCGTTGGTATCAGTGGGAGGAATAGTGCCCCATCACTGGTGTCAGTGGGAGGAATAGTGCCCCATCGTTGGTATCAGTGGGAGGAATAGTGCCCCATCATTGGTATCAGTGGGAGGAATAGTGCCCCATCATTGGTATCAGTGGGAGGAATAGTGCCCCATCATTGGTATCAGTGGGAGGAATAGTGCCCCATCGTTGGTGTCAGTGGGAGGAATAGTGCCCCATCGTTGGTGTCAGTGGGAGGAATAGTGCCCCATCGTTGGTGTCAGTGGGAGGAATAGTGCCCCATCGTTGGTGTCAGTGGGAGGAATAGTGCCCCATCGTTGGTGTCAGTGGGAGGAATAGTGCCCCATCGTTGGTATCAGTGGGAGGAATAGTGCCCCATCATTGGTATCAGTGGGAGGAATAGTGCCCCATCATTGGTGTCAGTGGGAGGAATAGTGCCCCATCATTGGTGTCAGTGGGAGGAATAGTGCCCCATCATTGGTGTCAGTGGGAGGAATAGTGCCCCATCATTGGTGTCAGTGGGAGGAATAGTGCCCCATCATTGGTGTCAGTGGGAGGAATAGTGCCCCATCATTGGTGTCAGTGGGAGGAATAGTGCCCCATCATTGGTGTCAGTGGGAGGAATAGTGCCCCATCATTGGTGTCAGTGGGGGGAGTAGTGCCCCATCATTGGTGTCAGTGGGGGGAGTAGTGCCCCATCACTGGTGTCAGTGGGGGGAGTAGTGCCCCATCACTGGTGTCGGTGGGAGGAGTAGTGCCCCATCATTGGTGTCGGTGGGAGGAGTAGTGCCCCATCATTGGTGTCAGTGGGGGGAGTAGTGCCCCATCATTGGTGTCAGTGGGGGGAGTAGTGCCCCATCATTGGTGTCAGTGGGAGGAATAGTGCTCCATCACTGGTGTCAGTGGGGGGAGTAGTGCCCCATCACTGGTGTCAGTGGGGGGAGTAGTGCCCCATCACTGGTGTCAGTGGGGGGAGTAGTGCCCCATCACTGGTGTCAGTGGGGGGAGTAGTGCCCCATCACTGGTGTCAGTGGGAGGAATAGTGCCACATCATTGGTGTCAGTGGGAGGAATAGTGCACCATCATTGGTGTCAGTGGGAGGAATAGTGCCCCATCATTGGTGTCAGTGGGAGGAATAGTGTCCCATCATTGGTGTCAGTGGGAGGAATAGTGCCCCATCATTGATGTCAGTGTGGTGGAGGGGAGAATAGTGCCCCATCATTGGGGTCAGGGGGGGGGGAAATAGTGTCCCATCATTGGTGTCAGTGGGGGGAGGAATAGTGCCCCATCATTGGTGTCAGTGGGAGGAATAGTGCCCCATCATTGATGTCAGTGTGGTGGAGGGGAGAATAGTGCCCCATCATTGGAGTCAGGGGGGGGGGGAAATAGTGTCCCATCGTTGGTGTCAGTGGGGGGAGGAATAGTGCCCCATCATTGGTGTCAGTGGGAGGAATAGTGCCCCATCATTGATGTCAGTGTGGTGGAGGGGAGAATAGTGCTCCATCATTGGGGTCAGGGGGGGGGAAATAGTGTCCCATCGTTGGTGTCAGTGGGGGGAGGAATAGTGCCCCATCATTGGTGTCAGTGGGAGGAATAGTGCCCCATCATTGATGTCAGTGTGGTGGAGGGGAGAATAGTGCCCCATCATTGGGGTCAGGGGGGGGGGGAAATAGTGTCCCATCGTTGGTGTCAGTGGGGGGAGGAATAGTGCCCCATCGTTGGTGTCAGTGGGGGGAGGAATAGTGCCCCACCGTTGGTGTCAGTGGGGGGAGGAATAGTGCCCCATCGTTGGTGTCAGTGGGGGGAGGAATAGTGCCCCATCGTTGGTGTCAGTGGGGGGAGGAATAGTGCCCCATCATTGGTGTCAGTGGGGGGAGGAATAGTGCCCCATCGTTGGTATTAGTGACAGCCTGGGCTCGCTCTCTCACTTACCTGTCAGCTGTCTTCCTTCTCTGGCCGCTCTCCTCTTCACTCGCTCCGGCAGCTCCCTCGATCTTCTTTGATGTACGCGCGCTGCCGCTCGGCTCCTCCTCTCCAAGCTCCACCTCCTCGCCGGTGATTGGCCGCCTGTGTGCCTCTCCTGAGCTACAGTTCCGGTGGCCAATCAGCGGCGAGGAGGCGGAGCTGCTGAGCGATCCCGGAGGTGTGGCCAGGTGACAGGAGCAGCGTATCATCCCGCCCACACATCGCCGGAGAGAGGAGCGGTGTCTCGGTTCCTAAGACCATCGGAAATATGTGTTTTCCGATGGTCTTAGGTGACCCCTGGGAAATGGTCGTTCGACCCACAATCACTGGATTGTGATGAGGCGCAGGTAAGTATTAGAGGGGGCTGGGGGGAGCTGCACACAGAAGGTCTTTTACCTTCATGCATAGAATGTATGAAGGTAATAAACCTTCAGCCTTTGCCACTTTTCTTCCCATATATCTATTCAGTTGCATCCAACTTTCGGCATTTCTGTGGGCCAGCTGTCTGGGCACCGTATATGATACACTTGACAGCCTTTTAAGTGGAACTCAGTGAATTATTCATAATGTAGGGCCCCAGGTCTTTCCTCAACCCACCCCAATTGATTGGCTTGGGACTGGCATGCAGAATGTTGCATAGTTAATTTTTGCACACGTACTAGGGCCAGTTTAGACAGGAGTCAATTAACTTTAAAGTCTGGGAGAAAACCCAAGTACCAGGAGGAAGTCCATGCAACTGCAGGAACAACATGCAGACTGTATGTAGATAGTGTCCCGGTCAAGTTTTAAACCAAGGACCCCAGTGCTGCAAAGCATATGTGCTAACCGCCACCGTGATGAGCAGTCTTGCCTGGTCAAAAGTGAAAACATGCTATGCAAAATTCCTGACCGGAATTAGCAGGTTTGTTTATAAATTTTGTACATCTTGCATATCAGCAGTAATGTGTGCACTTCTGGTGGGAACAAGTCATACGTCTTAGTGATTTGAAACATTGTGATTGTCAGAACAGCTCTCTCCAACTGTCTGCTTCTTAGCAAACAAACAGGTTTCATCATCTAGACTTTCATACTGCACAAAGAGAATTTATTCTAAATTAAAACTGCCTGAGACAATCCTTCATAAAGTCAGCCCCCTGTATATAGCATGTCATGGGGACTTTGTTCTCACTGTAGTTACTGCCTTGCAGTTTCTGCCAGTGAAAATGCTTGGATATGTCAACCAGAGCAGCCTTTCTCAACCAGGGTGCCCAGGCACCCTGGGGTGCCTTGAGGTTTCTTCAGGGGTGCCTTGGCAAAATGTATACAAATTGCCCAAAACTTGTATACAAGCCAGCAGGTGGAACAAGCCGGCCTTTTAGTTACACAAAGTCAAAAGTTTTCATTGTGCACCATTATGACCTTCTACCCACCGGCGTCCTGACAACCAATTACATCATCAGTTGATAAGGAGGATGTCAGCTGCCTGCACAAAATCCTAGTTTGACCCTCCCCCGCCCCTCTCCATCAGTGCTGGGGTCACATTAGCTCAGTGATGGAAATTGAAGGAAAAGAGAAACACTTCAGTACCAGTGTGCAAAAGTGTATTTGCTTTGGAAGAATGAATCACTTCTAATGTTGGGTGCCCTACGTGTGTGGATGTTGCTGCATTATATAAAACTTTTGGAATAGTTTTTAAATTTTAGATTGGGATGCCTGAAGATTGTCCATAATTGTAAAGGATGCCTCTGGACTGTCCAATATTGTAAAGGGTGCCACAGGACTGTCCATAATTATAAAGGGTGCCTCTGGACTGTCCATAATTGTAAAGGGTGCCTCTGGACTGTCCATAATTGTAAAGGGTGCCCCGGGACTGTCCATAATTGTAAAGGGTGCCTCGGGACTGTCCATAATTGTAAAGGGTGCCTCGGGACTGTCCATAATTGTAAAGGGTGCCCCGGGACTGTCCAAAATTATAAAGGGTGCCTCGGGACTGTCCATAATTGTAAAGGGTGCCTCTGGACTGTCCATAATTGTAAAGGGTGCCTCAGGACTGTCCATAATTATAAAGGGTGCCTCTGGACTGTCCATAATTATAAAGGGTGCCTCGGGACTGTCCATAATTATAAAGGGTGCATCGGGACTGTCCATAATTGTAAAGGGTGCCTCGGCACTGTCCATAATTGTAAAGGGTGCCTCAGGACTGTCCATAATTATAAAGGGTGCCTCTGGACTGTCCATAATTATAAAGGGTGCCTCGGCACTGTCCATAATTGTAAAGGGTGCCTCAGGACTGTCCATAATTGTAAAGGGTGCCTCGACACTGTCCATAATTGTAAAGGGTGCCCCAGGACTGTCCATAATTGTAAAGGGTGCTCCGGGACTGTCCATAATTGTAAAGGGTGCTCCGGGACTGTCCATAATTGTAAAGGGTGCCTCAGGACTGTCCATAATTGTAAAGGGTGCCCCGGGACTGTCCATAATTGTAAAGGGTGCCCCGGGACTGTCCATAATTGTAAAGGGTGCTCCGGGACTGTCCATAATTGTAAAGGGTGCCTCGGGACTGTCCATAATTATAAAGGGTGCCTCAGGACTGTCCATAATTGTAAAGGGTGCCTCAGGACTGTCCATAATTGTAAAGGGTGCCTCAGGACTGTCCATAATTGTAAAGGGTGCCCCGGGACTGTCCATAATTGTAAAGGGTGCCCCGGGACTGTCCATAATTGTAAAGGGTGCTCCGGGACTGTCCATAATTGTAAAGGGTGCCTCAGGACTGTCCATAATTGTAAAGGGTGCCTCAGGACTGTCCATAATTGTAAAGGGTGCCTCAGGACTGTCCATAATTGTAAAGGGTGCCTCAGGACTGTCCATAATTGTAAAGGGTGCCATGACTGAAAAAAGGTTGAGAGACACTGAACTAGAGATCCATGAAGTGCCAAAAGGAAATACGTCTGCACCCTCTAGTGTAGATGAGCTGTACTGCATGACAAGACCAAATCCCCTAAAAGAAAAAAAATCACAATTGTAAGCTGAGGATGCAAACAAATAATTATAATAATATTTTCTAAGGAAAAATATTTTGTAAAATAAGTGTGGAGAATCTTGAGCAGTATGTTTTCACGGCAATGGAGTAGCATGGCAATGCTACTCCTCAGGTATTTTGAAGAAGAACTATCTTGAGTTGCTGAACAACTCATATCTTTGTAATAACCAAACAACAGGGAAATCCCCGATCCTTTAGCCCCTTATGTATAATCAACAGCATGACTTCGGGAAAATATCAGGTTTATAGACAGCTTTTAAACTCTTTTTGCTTCAAAGAGGGAATGCACAGCTCCTCATAGGACAGTCCTTGCATGGTCCTTAGGAAGATCACAAAGGCCTCATGCATACTGGATGTTCTTAACACGGCTTCTACACTCCCCTGTATGTTAGCCTATGTATCTATGCACACATTGGCATTTAGAGGCAGAAAAAGCCCCACGGCCAGCTCATCCAGGAGCAGCAAGGTTTTGGCAGAAAAACCGCTTGGCTCCATGCACATTAGAGCATTTTAAATGGCAGGCAAAATTACTGCGATTCTGCATTGATTTGAAAACGTACCATGACAAAGTGAAAACGTGTGATTGCGTGAATGGGTGCCATTCATTTCAAAAGCACCTGAAAACTTGGGACGCATGACACCCCAAAAAAGGCTCTAGAACCATTTATGAGCATTGTGCATCACACAATTTTGTTTGTAATGCGGAAAACCATGCCGTGATCACAGCAAAAATGCCCATTATTTTCAAGGTGCCATTGTAATGAATGGAACCTGGATTCATCCTATTTGTCCTGTTTACTGTTATCATTGAAAGTGAAAGCAAAAGAAAATCCCACATTTTGGGTTGTCCCCAGAAAAGTAATAGAGGGGAAATCTTCCAATGGGAACACTAGTTCTGGTGACCTGGGGGTCCTCAAGGAATTCCCTTAATTTGTGGGGATTTCCTCTCACTTCCTGTTTTTAGCTATGGGACAGGAAGTGAAAGGTAATCTTCGCAATGGGACACAAATGGTTATAACCGTCCCTTGCTTTATCCAAAATGGAACATTTGTTTTCTGCCTATAGCTCTATGGAAATGCTAGTTAAATTTAGAGGTAGAGGAATATGGTGCACCTTATATCTCACTCTGGCAGGTTTTCTCCACACTGTGCATTGGCTCCTTCTCTTTGTTGCTTTGACTGGCAGTCGCACACTGATGTTATCACACACATTGCAGAACCAATAGTCCTCCACTGTATATGTGAATGGTGGTAACCCACCCACAGCTCAGAGCATCAAATAGAAAAGAGTCAGGAGCGTGCTGGAGCGAGGAATAAGGGAAAGTATTACATTTTATTTGTCTACCCCCACCCTCCCCCAAACCTAACAAGCATTTAAAGTGATTGTATAGGCTACGGTATTTTTATTTTTATTTTTTTAAACATAAACATGTTATACTTACCTGCTAAGTGAAATGGTTTTGCACAGAGTGGCCCTGAACCTTCTCTTCTGGGGTCTTCTGTTGGTGATCTCAGCTCCCCTTCTTCTCTGATATCCCCATAGCTAGACAGTGGGGGTGCATATGTGGGTTTGCTCCAAGCCCTAGAGGCAATAGACACACACAGCATGGCTCAGCCCTCATGCCCCCCTCACAGTATTCGATTGACAGCAGCAGGAGCCAATGGCTCCAGCTGCTGCCTCTCTGTCCTGTGAATGCAGGGAGAGAGAAGAGAGCTGTTAGAAACAGGCACAGCGCTGGCTCGAGTGAGGACTCAGGTATGTAGACAGCAGGTGGGGGGGAGACGATACAAATACTGAGACTTTATTTTATCTGAATGCAGGGAATTTATTAAGGTAAAAAATACCCTGGCTTTAGAACCACTTTAACCACTTTAACCTTTGCAGTGTGAGGGAAACCAAATGTAAGTGTATTTTTTTTATTTAGTTTAGCAATAAAAAATAAAAGGATATAGTTTTGCTTTAAATATAAAAAAAAAAAAAAAAAAAAAATCTTCAGTTTTCAAAGCAAGAACTTGTTGCCATCTAGTGGATAAGTAATAGTATTGACTACCTGTGTTCTTTCTAATATTGTAGACCTTGGATTTCAGTAGGTACAATATCGTAGCTCCCCAGGTTTCTGAAAACATAATAAATCTCAACTCCAGCAACAACCTATTTTTGTTTTGGATATAGTGAGGAAGGTTTAGATAGTCTTTTGAATTTTTATTATTGTCTTTGTCTTCCACTTCTCAAAGCTATCCATTCATATAAATTGTTGTAGACTGAAGAGATTCAAAGCAATTATGCATTAAACTAACAGTGCAAGCATAGCCATTAGGGAGGAATTGCTCAAATCTGCCGCACAACAAGGCAGTGCTAAACAGGAGCAGTGATATTGTAGTCTGCAATAAAACTCTGATTCCTTGCATAGGTGCCTGGATCACAATACTGACTAAACAGATCTGCAAGTGGTTTCCATATACTGTACTAAACATATGCAGGCCAAACACTTGATTAATAAGATTTCCTTCATGTATCCTACAGACTGAACAGAAGAAGTCTGCACGTGTATGGTCAGCTTAAAGATATGAGTTTTCAGAGATCGCCTAAAGGGGGACAGAGTTTGAGGTAGCCATACAAATTGAGGTAGGGAGTCCCAGAAAATTAGAGAGGCTCTTGAGAAGTCCTGGAAGCATGCATGGTAGGGGGTGACAAAGGATCTAGAGAGCAGGTGGTCTTGGGAGAAGCAAAGAAGACAGTTTGAATAATGTTTTGATATGGGGTTGATGATGTAGTTTGGGACAGAGTTATGGATGGCTTTTGGCTTTGTATATTGATTGGATTTTGAATTTTATTCATTGGGCAATTGTAAGCCAGTGGAGAGATTGTCAGAGAGGGCCTGTGGACACAAAGCGATTGCTAAGGTGGATGAGTCTGGCAGCAGCATTCATGATAGACTGAAGAGGTCTGTGTAGATGTAGAAGGAGGAGGACAATGAGGAGGAAATTGCCATAATTGAGGCAAGGGGGAATAAGGAAGGCAATTAGCACCTTTGTGGTGTGGGGTCATATTCAAGATTAGATTAGAATAAGGATTTGAGGCTCAAAGGATAGGTAAGAGTATAGGATCTACCTTTCTAGAGGCCACCCAAGTGTGTCCTTTCATGGAGTCAAAGAGAGAAAAGGTTCAGTGCAGTTGTACATTAGGCTGTTTATGCATCAATACACACGTTTGTTAGGTTTCACCTACTTATGCTAGTTATATGTGAAAACACAGTACATATATGTCATTGCCATGTAACCTATTGTTCCTTGTCAGCTACCAGAGGGTCAGTTTTGCTTTGAGTAATATTTTCTACTGTGCTGCTTTCATTTTGAATATTTTGGGGTCTGAACATATTCTAAAAAATTATACATATCTATCCATGAAAGTTATATAGAAAGCAACATGTCATGCATAATTTTTGTCCAGAACAAAAATATAAACAATAATGTAGAACCAATCATTTAGAACAAGCTTGTTTCCCTTTAAAGTTGAAGCAGGGCAGTTTCTGTACAGGATAACACAGGAATTCAGAGTGTGAACGATTATTTCTGTTTGCTTTGTGAATTAAGTCTTGGTTAATCTGTGTGAGTTTTATCAGCTTCTTTCATGTTTCAGACTCCCAGCGGGGCCACCAACTGCTAACTGGCCTGATAACACAATCTCATTGTATAGCGAGACCTTAGCACGCACTGAACTCTCCTTCCACTTGGAAATATTAGAATAAATGTGGTAATAAAGATCACTGTGCCATTTCTAAAGAGAAAAGCAAAACTCAAGGAAGAAGCCTGGGGCAGAGGTTGCTACTGCTACTGTGATTCCCAGGATTCATGCTGTTTTTGGGGGCAGTAATGTCAATCACATTCAAGTTGAAGAGCTATTGGGGGGGGGATTTACTAAAACTGGAGTGTGCAAAAACTGGTGCAACTTTGCATAGAAACGAGTCAGCTTCCAGAATGAAAAAATTATCAGCAAACACAATGCACCAAATGCAAAAAAGCAAACCACATCCCTAAAGAGGCAGAATCTGGAAATATGAAGTTCTGGGATTTTAAGGGTGAAAAAAGAATAAACAAATAATATTGTTATTAAAAGAGATTTTTCTCCATTTTATTACAAACCAATTGTAAAATTACATGTAAATACAGTGGTTCTTGACAATCATGACAAACTTGGCTGTTTTCTGTGTCTTTAGAAGATGTAACTGCCCTACAAGTTTCGCCCAACCTGGGCTTCCTCAGGGGAAGGAATGACTTATGTGTAGTACAGTCTACAATTATATCAAAAATATAGAATCAAACAGTTATAAAAAATATCAATCATTGTTATACATAAGACTTTTTTAACTGTCCAGAAGAATATGTATGAACCCCCAGCTTATCATCAAAATCATGCTGCGGAAGCCATTCAAAAATACATTGATGCATCTACATTATTATTATACAGTATTTATATAGCGCTAAAAGGTTTGCTCAGCGCTTTAATGATAGATTAACTTTATGGCCCAGGCGTTCATGCTCATCTCGAGCAAACAATTCCCTCTCCCACCCCCCCAGGTACAGGTTAGCATACAATGGGGCACAACGAGTCCCCATCACAACTCCCCTGTGATGGGGACTCGTTGTGCCCCATCGTATGCTAACCTGTACCTGTTTGCTTGAGATGACCTTGGCAATTACCTTGAACATATCATCACTTGGCATTGTTACATTGATGTTTTGATGCTATGGTCAGGTGCTCAGGAAGAGCTTGCACAATTTATGACTATTCTGGACCAAAATGATTACAACTTGAAATTTACCATGATGTGCCACCAGGAGAGAATCACCTTTCTTGATGTTGAGATATTTGGCTCGTTGGGCTCATCATTATACAGAAAACTGTCTGCAGGTAACACTACATTACACGCTTTGAGCTCGCATCCTGAACCATTGATAAAACGTATTCCTTTTAGCCAATGTCTTCGGTTAAGATGGAATTGTACCAAGGATGAGGATTTTGTAAAAGAGGCCGGTTCTCTCTATGTTCAATTAAGACAGAGAGGGTATAGCCATAGCTGTTTAAAAAAAGCCTACAATAACGTTAAAAAACAGGAACGCCAATCGTTGCTTTTCAGGAAGAAAAAATTAGAAATATGACTGTACTATACAGTTAATAACCACTTATTCTAAACAACATCAACAAATAAAGGTGATACTAAAGAAATATTGGCTCCTTTTGTTGGCTGATTCCACAGTTAGTAAATATATATATCCTCTAAACTGACTATTACTTATAAACGAGCACGTTCGATTAAAGACAGGTTAGTCCGAAGCCACCATAATAAAGCCAAGTGCAATCCAACAGGAAGAATAGGTACCTATTCTTGCAATAAATGCAGCTTTTGCTGTATTTTTGCCCAATTGTCATGAGGTTGATCTTCCTAATGGTTTAGTCCAGCATATTAAGTATAGAATTACGTGTCAAACACCAGCTATAGTCTACCTAATGAAGTGTTACTGTGGTTGCTTTTATGTGGGCAAAACAAAATGTTAATGTAGATGCATCAATGTATTTTTGAATGGCTTCGGCAGCATGATTTTGATGGTAAGCTGTGGGGTTCATACGTATTCTTCTGGACAGTTAAGGTCTTATGTATAACAATGATTGATATTTATTATAACTATGTTTTATTCTATATTTTTGATATAATTGTAGACTGTACTGCGGATAAGTCATTCCTTCCCACGAGGAAGCCCAGGTTGGGCGAAACATGTAGAGAAGTTACATCTTCTAGAGCCGCAGAAAACAGCCAAGTTTATCATGATTGTCAAGGATCACTGTATTTACATGTAATTTTAAAATTGGTTTGTAATAAAATGGAGAAAAATCTCTTTTAATAACAATATTATTTGTTTATTATTTTTGCACTTTTAAAATCCCTGAACTTCATATTTCCAGATTTTATCTCTTTAGGGATGTGGTGCATTGTGTTTGCTGGTCATTCACTCGTAATTTTTTCATTCTGGAAGCTGTGTATGCAAATTTCTAGATTCAGTCAGCTTCCAGGTTTTATTGTCAAAGCTTAAAGTAGTTCTAAAGGCAGAAGGTTCTTTACCTTCATACATTCTATGCATGAAGGTAAAAAAAACCTTCTGCATCCTCCCCCCTCACCCCCACCCCCAAAGCCTCCTCTTACACTTACTTGAGCCCCATTGTGATCCAGCGCTGTGCATGAGAGCAGAGGCTCTCTCTGCTGTGTCCTTCCTCACATGGTCATTGGTTCCCGTTGCTGTCAATAAAACTCTGTGAAGAGGGAGCGGGGTTCAGGGGTGGGGCGTGCCACACTCTCTGTGTCTTCAGACGTGGGCAGCGGGGCTCAGGAGCTAGCCTGAACAAGGCTTGCTATGGAGGCACTGAATGAAAAGAAGGAACTAGGAGCATGGCAGGGGACCTAAGAAGAGGTGGATCGGGGCTGCTGTGTGTAAGTATGACATTTTTGTAAAAAAAAAACCTTCAGAAACACTTTAATTGAACAAGCTGAAGTTAGAAGCTGATTGACTACCATGCTCAGCTTCACTAGATTCTGAGTGCTCCAGCTTTAGTAAATCTCCCCCTTAGTGTTCCACACATGGCCTAATATGTGGCCTGAAAATAGCAGCTTCTACCTGGTAATTCATTTTAGAACATTTCACTTGTCTTGCCTTTTATCATCTGATCAAGGACATTCATATTTCTGTTTGCTTCTCCATGATACTGGTCATCACTCCCCAGCCAAACCTTGTCTGGGATAGATTTTCCTGGTCGATAGCCATTGTTTCCTTCAACATAACCAGATTCCACAGCACTCCCCTACTCCTTAGACACAAACATTCAGGATTTCCAGATGCAACTTTGTGTGTTTGTAGAACGATTGTTTGGTGGATAGGTTGCGCATAAACACTAGGTTACTCTTTGATGACTGTAGGCAGATAACAGTCTACCAGATCCTGCACCAACTTTCTATCCCCTTGAACTGAGTTTCAGATAAGTTACTTTACTTTTTTTCCCAAACAAATAAATCTCAGACAGATATGCAAAAGAAATATTTTTTTCTTTCCTACAATATTATGACTTTCAAGCCTAACTCTAAACATATTTTTTGTTTTCAATAGAGTGCTGCAGAATTTACATAATTCTAGATTTTGTGTTTTTGTTTTTTATGTCTGTGTCCGCATTGGGGAGATTTCCCCTTACTTCCTGTCTCCTATGACACTGATACAAGAAATGGAAGGATCAGTTGACACAAGGAGAGGAAGGCACAGACAGCTATAAAAACATTGTCACAGATTCCAACCCTTCCCCATTCTGCTAAAAAAAAATTTTTTTTGTCTCTGTCCCTGTTTGACAGATTTCTCATCATTTTTGTCCTGATTACATTAAAACATTAAATACTGTATATGTGTCTAATATTAAAAGGATTAACAGGATATCAAGTCAACTGGGAGAGAGTTTGGCAAAGGCAGTCCCCTTATTTTTCTTTTGACCATTGATAATGAATAATGGAGGGGAACTTTCAGACTTTAGCAGAGCTGTAGTGTATCCACAATACCGTGAAAGCTGAACTCTAGGCACAAAAATTTTGATTCAAATATATTTTTTAAAAGCCAGAATCAATTAGAAATCTTCTTTGTGTGCACCAAATGCTTGTGCGCTCCTAGATATTACCTTGTAAAAGTAGCAGTGACATCATTACAATGCTGCACATAGCCCATGCAGAGAGCACAGCTATGGGAGGGACCCAGCAGGCTCCACCCACTACAGGCAGCCTGCAGTAAACTACAGGAAGGGGCAGAGACAAGACTAGTCACCCTGCACGAGGAGAGAAAGCAGCGGTGACTGGTCTTCATTACAGGAAGCCCCTGCACAGGGGAATTTTTCGCATTGGATTACTGCACAGATCTGGAAGAAACACACAAAACACACCAAGACGAGTATGAATACATATGCCTCTTGTCTTCAGACAAAATTGACTTATCCTGGTATGTAGCTTCAAAGTGTTTTTGTTCAAAGGATATCAGCTTTTGAAAACCACTGTCTGCATTGCCTTTTGGCATGAAGGGGTTAATAGTGACGTATTCTGGTTCTTGATTTTGAATGTCATGTGGCAACAAAAAGTGGTGTTAGTAGTTTAGTATGGAGTGCCTGCAGTTATAGCTTTATATACCCTCTCACAAAGAATCATGTGTTTGTCAAACAGGAGACATTATCACATAATTCCCCAGAAAATAAAGCAGGTCACAAAGACGGAAGAATTCAGTTAGTTGGAAAGGATAATAATTCCAGTAAATGGATGTTCCTGGTAGCAGTAGCTTGCTGAGATCCCCTCAGGTAAACACCAGATGAACTCAGATAGAACTCAGGAGCCTGTTTTTTTATGTGTTCCTTTGTTCCTTATTAACAACCTTGTTTTAGGGTTGGTAGAGACATCTGGGTGCAAGAACACTTATTTAAATACAAATAGCATGTCTGTGGCAAACTCTGCTCATAGATTTAGAAGGTGACTGATTACGCAGGGAAAACCTGACTGCTCTTGTGACCAGCTCCTATGTAAAGCCCTGTTTTAAAGTGGTAGTAAATTATACTGCTTTTTTTATGGGCCTCTGCATGTGTATACGCCGTATACTAGCATATTATGAAGAACTACCTTTTAAACAGAGCCCTTCAGCGCAGTGCTGTCACCGCTGCTAGCGCTTCCATCTGCATCCGGTCTTCCTTTCGGGTTTGCGTTTTCCAGCCATTTGAATGGCTAGACCACAATGATGACACTCCCACGCATGTGCACGGGTATCATGATTGCGACACAGCGCTGTCTGTATTTACGGCACAATTTGAAAGATATTCCTGATATCTACAGGTAAGCCCTACAAGGTTGCCTGTAGGTATAATTTTATTACATTTCCTACTACTAAAAAGGGAAAAAGGAACTCACATAAAGTTGTCTAATAGAAGTCAATAGGGAATTGGAAAGGGTAACACACTCCTCTATCAAGCACTTAAATCAACTCAGACATCTAAAACAAAGGGAGATATCCATGTGAGGAGAGCCAAAAATATTAAAAACACAACCTTGTCCTGAATAAAATCAGTAATCCACTTAAAGTGCACAGATGGATAAGTCAATAAATGCAATAAATATTCCTGGACTAGATTAATGATGAGCTTCTTATTTATTTATTTTTCTTTGTACTAGTAATGTCAGCGATCATATTATATTAGACTGTAATAGTATAGCGGTCAATCTGACACTAACTGACACTTTGTGGGAACCAGGGATCAGTGCTAATAGTATACACTGACATTGTACTAATGACATTGGTTGGAAAGGAGTTAACATTTAGGGGCGATTAAAGGGTTACGTGTATTCCTAACAGTGCTTTGTGTGTGTGTACAGTGTTGTGATTTTACTAGGGGATGAGCCATTTTTTATTCTCTGCTTTGCAGGGAAACATAAACTGGCACATCCCCACTGACAGGACAGGGCTCTCTATTGTTTACATACATAGAACTCTGTCCTGTCATCCTCTACGCTGATCACCAGGGCCGGCCATCAATCATTGGCTGGAACCTGCTGGTCATCTTGTGTTGTGTCTAATCACGTGCGTGCCCCCTACCCGGAAAATCTGGATCACGTACCAGGTACCTGGAGCTACCTTGCTGCTGCACATCTAACTTGTCAGGATTGACTCATACTAATAGCAGAGGAATGAGGCATCAGGCAGAAATGGCACTTAGTGTACAGGTGTACCTCGGTTTACGAACGCCTCGGTTAACATAATTTTTGGTTTACAAATGAAAATCCATTGAAAATAATGCCTCGGTTTACAAATGTTTTACACATTTTTTTCACAATTCGAAGTGTCAGTGCCGATTTTTAAATGCAATTGCCGGCTTTTTTTTTTCTTCACTATAGCTCAGAGAATTAGCTGTCACATTCCCCTGAGCTAATGGATACTTTGTTTCTTTTATCTCGGGAAACAAACTAAAAGGAAAAACATTGTTTCTTTTAACTTGGGTAAATAAACTAAAAGGAAACTTTCTTTCTTTTATCTGGGTGGAAAGTGACAGCTGATTCTCTGAGCTATAGTGAAGGAAAAAATTACATTTAAAAAATGGCTCTGACCTATAGTGAGAGCGACTTTTTTTTTTACTTTTCTCTGAACTCCGAAACGGATTAATTGGTTTTCAATGCATTCCTATTCGGGTTAATGAATTTTTCGCAATACGAAACATCCCGGAGAACGCATTAAATTCGTAAACCAACGTACACCTGTACTTGGTTTAGACAAGTACACATTATAGAGGGATATGCTTTGTTCATATTTCATGTCTGAGGTTTACAACTCTTTAATTTCAATATACAATGAGATATATGTTGCAGTCTGTCTCCAGCATTAGCACAGAAATGTTTTAAGCTCAAATGTAAGGAAAAAAACAAAAACAAACCCTTCTACTGGTTGTCTTGTGGTGCCATCCTGACAATAAGCTGTATGTCTGTGAGGGTGTCAGATATTGCTCTCCTATTGCAAGGAAAACATAAAATAATAAGCGGTTGTATTTACTTACTTTACTTACATTTCAACTGCTTGCCATTTGTAAAACAGTATCTCGCTGTTTCATCTGACTGGAGTTTAACTGTAGTGTACCCTGAGCCACAACGCTGTAGGATGACTCATTCTAGATGAAAGGCTCCCTTTAACATCTACACGGGGGAAGTTATTCAAATGGCTATATAAAGATCATGTTCCTATTTTTAGACAATATTTTCAGTAAGAATCAATATGGTTTTATGAATACTTTTTCATGCAAATCTAATGTATTTGCTTTTAATGAGGAAGTAAGTAGAACTTTAAACTAGGGTGTTTCTTTAGGCTTCACTTGTATGTGTTTGGCTATTAGTAAAAGTCCAGCAGAAACTGTTTGTGCCTGGTACAAAGCCATCCTGTATTTCCTTTCCTCTTTTAATCTCTTTAGTTTAGAAATAGAAATTGAAAGTAATGTTTGCAGATGACACAGAATTACATCAGGCTGTAAAAACTGAGCCCAGACACATAGAGGTCAGGTCAGTTAGAGTCAGTGAGGCCCTGTGTAGGAAGTCCATACTGAGAGAAAAATATGGGCTCCAATCACTCAACTTCAGCTATCAGTGCTGATTACTGGGCTGTCATGCCAATCCACAATCTTCAGGAACAAAGTCATACTTTATAATCTATAATTTACACAACAGTATAAGACCAGAAAGTATAGGTGCAACCAGGGGCGGACTGACAACTCATGGGCAATAGGGGATCATGGGGCCCCTGTGTCCTTGCCCAAACTCAAAAAAGCCTATGAAAAAGGTACCAGGGGCATCTCATGTGGCCCCCTACTGACCCTGGGCCCTCGGGGAGTGCCTGAGTTACCAAATGGTCAGTCCGCCCCTGGGTGCGACAGGATCAGTGTGACAGCCAGACAACTAGCATTTTGAGCAGAACATCAGCAATGAAGCCCACATATTCCTTTTATTTATTTGTTTATTAAATACAGGTACTGTACTTATATAGCACCATCAATTTACGCAGCACTTTACATATATATTGTACATTCACATCAGTCCCTAACCCTCAAGGGGTGTACAATCTAAGGTCCCTAACTCACATTCATACATACATATACTATTGACAATTTAGACAGGATCCAATTAACCTACCAGCATGTCTTTGGCATAGGGACAGGGAGAACATGCAAACTCCAGGCAGGCAGTGCTGTAGTTGGGATTGTATGACAGGTTTTATACTGTCATAGACCTCAAACAATATCAGCTCTTTTAGGTAGACTTATGGGTACACTGCAGCTGGAATACAAAACAAATCAGTGAATTGCATATAGGTGGAGGAGCCTTTTTGTACAGTAATGGACATACTGTACTAGGCCATCCTATTGCTGAAAATTGCCATTATATGATCACTGTTTGTTTTCCAGTATGAATGTACTATAGAATATTATTGATCCCCTGCCATGGGTTATCATATCATCTGCAATATTCTGCCATTTAATCCTGGCTCCTGGGCATTCATACTTGGTTCCAAACACCACATTCCTAGTTCCCTGCACTTTCTTTCTCTCCAACAAGTACTACTCCCACAATTGCCAGTTCTGATTGTACTGCTTATGGCTCCGCCCACATGGCCGCATCATTCACTGACAAAGTTCAGTGAATGAATACACTACAAGTACTGACAGTCCTTGCGGCTGATGGCTTGTAGTTCTCATTGAACTACAAGGGCGCTGGTGAGCATGCTCATAGTTCATTGATTCCTCCTGGACTGAAGAAACTGCCTACCCATATCAGAGGTACAGGCTGACAGTCTACAAGAGCCTGACATTGCACCCTCAATCAACTAATCACGGGCGCAGTGCTTTCCAGACACCTAAGAAAAAAAAATATGCACATTTTTATATGCACATTTTTTTACCTGCAGAAAAGGCATTTAATATATTTTTAAAAAGGTGAACTTATCCTTTAACCACTTGCCATCCGCCTGCTGTTTATAAACGGCAGGGCAGTGGCAGTCCAGGGGCGGGTTGCCGTTCATAAACGGCACCCGCCTTTTCTAGCTGTGGTGACACTGTACTGCTAGGGTGACATTATGTAAAAAATAAATAAATAAAAAAATAACAATATAAAAAAATAAAATAAAAATGTAAAAAAAAATGTTTAAAAATTATAATTTTTGGTTATAAACTAATTTGGATTTTTTTTTTCTACTAAAAAAATAACGGAATAAATTTTGGCCAAGATTTCTGATGAAATATTATTTAAAATCCCAGCGGTGAATAAATACCACCAAAATAAAGCTTTATCTGTCTCAAAAAAATGGTAAAAAATTCATATGGGTACAGTATTGCATGACCGCGCAATTGTCATTCAAAGTGTGATAGCGCTGAAAGCTGAAAATTGCCCTGGACAGGAAGGGGGTAAAAGTGTCCGGACAGGAAGTGGTTAAAGGAAAATTAAGAAGAAAAAAAAACGAGCAGAGGGATTTGGGTCTAAGAGAGGGTCTGTCCCTCCAAATGAGTGATAATTGGCCGTACTGTAGGTACATATGTCACAAGTGATTGCAGTAATAGATCGGTATTTGTGCAATGAGCGGGTCCACAGAATACTTTCCTTTCTTTCTGTTTTTATCTGTGCTAATGAGGGGAAATAGATAGCTAAAGATAAGCGGGAATCAAGCAGTAAGACCTAATAGTAATAGTAAACAGGCATGCCCGTCACTTCCTTCTGCATACACATGTTTTGCTCTGTAGAAAAGAGATGGCAGCAACTGTTGTTTTTAGCATTTACATGGAGTTTCTTCTCCCAACAGCATATGTAAATGTGAAATAACAGAATTTTACAGAACTGATATTTCCTATATAAGGACTAGGTTGTGCTGACTAGCTGCAGTATGTTTGCACGATAGACCAAGCAACCTGCTAGGGAACCACTCTGGAATATCACAACAGGAGGATGTGAGTAATTCAGAGTTATAGCTCAACCAGTTATCCCAGTTGCTGGCAACCTTCTCATGTTTGTGTATTTGTGCTGCCTGCTACCCTAACTGAAACCTCTACAATCTAACTGGTTCTTTAAACTGAGCACACAATGTGAAAAATTAGTTTTTGCATTGCAAGTTTCTCTTTTTCAGGGATAAACTTTGTAAATATGCACTGCGGTTGTACACAATGTCATGTTTCAGCCACTTACAAGTTTCCTCCTTTGTCTGATTTTCCTGTTAAGAAAAGAAAGCACTCATTTAGGCTACGTTCACACCAGCATTGTCAGCAGGCGTGAGACATGCGTTTGGGAAGTGTTTTTAACGCTTCTCAAATGCCTATAAAAATTCTGCACATGGCAGCACACAGTGCTGTTCACACGGAAGCGTTAGCATCGCGTCCTGTTGCGTCGCGACAAAACTGACGCCTCGTGTCAAGTCAGGAGGAGTTAAAGCCTCCCATTCAAGTCTATGGTGCCGCTCAGCAAACTCCTGGCAGGCGTTTGCGGTGCAGTTGCGAGGCGGTTGCGGAGCGTTAATACCATTTAACTTCATTATAGGAGTTTGTGGTGGGGTTTTAACGCTTGGCAAACTCCTATCAACCACCTCAAAACCAAGCATAGGGTGTTTTGGGAGCATTTGAGGAGCTTTGAAAACACTTCCCAAACGCCTGTCTAACGCCTGTCAAAACGGGGCGTTTGGCAAGAGTTAGAAATAAAGTCAAGTGTGAACGAGCCCTTAGAGTTGTGAGCTAGACTTCAATCCCAGGCCATTTTTTGTTTTAATTTTGTTGAAAAGTTTTTATTGTAATCTGTGACCCTATTGGAAAGATAAACCCTTCCTATCCTGGTTAAACCAAAACTAGAAATAAAGGAACAGGGATGTCACCAGAAAGGCACAGAGAGAAACAAAATCACTTAACCCTTTCCCTTATTATTAACAAAAGTGTTTTAGCTGCAGTGTGTGTCACCATTGGCAAGATGTCACTGAGGTAGGAAATGAGGAGAAATCTTCACAAAATGAACATACAAATCAACTAGACCCAATAAATTAAGATTCTCACTGGGTTTGGAGCACATCTGATTATCAGGCTGCAGCTAACCCTAAGAAGTATAAAGGAAAGTATTGTATCTGTATAATGAGGTCAAAAACACATATAAAAAGGCTATGGCTTCGTGAAGATGCACTGATAGAGCTAGTCTGAAGGCTAAATATACAGCCTAAAGTGCTCAGCAATTGCCTTACTGCCCATGCCTAAAGGCCAAAAAATGGACAAAGAACCCTTTGAACCCAAAACAGGCAGACCTGCTTTGTTACCTCAACCCTGCACCCTCTGACCAAAGCAAGTAATCTGTCTTATAGGGTACCTGCATGAGAGACTCCATTGCCTCAGCATTTCCCTGCCAACACTAAAGACATCCTTGGAGACACTGGGTTTTGTCTCTTCTAGGATGAATCTAGTCAGGGCAGATAGCTACCTCCCTGTTCTCTGGTACAGACTTTCTAGCAAATTTGTTTCATTCATGCACCTCAGTGGACATAATGGCAATGTCTGTCAAAGACATCTCCTGTTAGTGATCCCCACAAGGGCTGATCTAGACTTCTTGGATTGGAAAAATGCACAGTGGGGAAACTTAAGAGGGAAATAGACCAAGTTATCCAAAAGGTTAAACCACTTGGATGTCAGAGTGATGGCTTTGGAAACATCTGACTCCAATGTGAAATCCATTTTGATTGCCCTGGAATCCTGTCATTCTTCTCAACTCTGTGCCCTGACCTTGTTCTGCCTAGAGGTTGAGAACAGGAAAAATCTTAGCCGCAGGAATAATATTAGAATCCACAGCATCCCTGAGACTAAACCCCACCTCTCCAAATGTACCATCTTCATTAGAAGACAACTTCGACCCTTGCTGCAGCCCATCCTCAAAGTGGGTGCCTAATACTATAAATAAGACAGCAGGCAATCCAACAATGTACAGATCCCTGCTTTTTTTTTATTTTTTTCTAGACATTGAAGCACTGAAGGCTGTCACTGACAGAGGATCACTCCCCCATGAGACCACAGACACCACTCATGCCCCCTCAATACCAAAGGAGACAGAATTCCTCCTCATCATGGAGAGAAACATGAACAAATCCGGCCTCTAATGAGGCCTAACTTCTCATAACTTACTCTTAACAGCTAACCTGTTGCTTATATTGAGATTAGCTCAGCAACAGGAGAGAGTACACATTGCACATGTTGGCCCAAATGAACAGGACAGTGCTCCTTCCCATGCCATAAGGGTTGCTGGTTCCAATGACTGCCCCTTCCCTACAATAACTTGAGACAGAGCCATTACTGGATGCAGAGGATTTTATGAAGCTTCTTCTAAATTTGGTTGTGGACTTTATTATTTAAACAGAAAAGGAGTCCTGGCTGTTGGATAGATTTAGCACACCATGCTTCTATACCCATATACGACAGCATGATGTGCTCTTTTGAACATATGCTTTAGTTACTGTGCACATTGTCACTAAATTTTTGGTGGCCTTTTCCAGGCTTTTTCCAAGTTAATACACTATAATGTTTATTTTATAATTAAAAGCTGGATGTTGTCTCTGTTTTTCAAAATGTGGCCTGGTATGAGTGCTTAAATAATGTGTACAGAAATGTTGTTTCTCTATTTCTGATTAATTAAATACATTCTATTGTTCTCTTTTTGATTCAAAGCTGGCTCTTGTCTCTCAGGTTCAAAGTCTGGCCTATTAAAAGTGCTTAAATACTGGGGGGGGGGGGGTAATTTATCAAAATGAAAGCTGACGGAATCTGGAATAGCTGTGCATGGTATGGCATCCAAAAAGCTTCTATCTTCATCTTGTGCAGTTAAGCTTTGAAAAATGCAAGATAGCAATACAGCTAACCAAGACTCAAGTCTGTACAATATTTATGTTCCTTTTTATGTGAAATACACTCTATGTTGATTTTTGGATTAAAGGCTTACTGGTGCCTCCTGTTCAAAATGTGGCCTGCCGTAGATACTTACATACATTGTATGTAGTCTGTACGATATTTAGCTAGCTTTTTGCCAGGAAAGGAAACAAGGAAGCCCTGGCAAATGTGCCAATGCCCATTATGGCCCTGCTAATTTGAGCAAAAATGTGCGCATAGGCGCACAAAACGCAGTCGCACATCCATGTGTGAAACGGCGCATCGGCACACGCAGGGCGTGATAATTGCTGGTGCACAGTGGCCTTTATCAGGACTGCAGCCCCTCACAATAATTGCTGGATTATCATCAGCCTCCTGTTCCTGTATTCCTGTGTGGGTTACCCTGCTGAATATCCGGTACCGACCCGGCTTGACCCTGACCTGCTTTGGCTTCTCTCCTGGCTCTTACCCCAGCTTGTTCCTCAGATCTGCTCCTGCCTATTCCTGATTGATGACTTGTGCATGACCCTGGCCTGCTTCTGACTTTGCTCCTGTCTGTACTCCTGAGTGATGCTCTGTGTTTGACCCCGGCTCTGGCTTCTGACTTTTCTTCCTGCTCCACCCATCCGCCTAGATCCGCCAGTCCTCTGGAGAGTCCGCTCCTGTATCCTGTCCACCCACGGGTGTCGCCTCATCGGGTATCACCAGGCAACTACATCATTGGCTTCTTTGGGCTCTGCACCTCCTGTTACCACCTTCAGGGGTGTGTTGCACTTAGCTGTAAGGGGAGCCCTCTCATCACCTAAGCCTCCGGTCAGGTGCGAGACACTTTTTAAATGTGAAATAAATACACTTCAATGGTGATGTAAGGGTTAACTGCTCATTCATGCCTAGGGGACCTGATACAGTAGTTTTACTTAGCTGATTCTATACTCCCGCAGGTTCCTCCATGCTGCTAAAGTGTTCCCTGCAGCCCCTTCTCGCAGACTAAGGTTCTCTGATGTCATTGTGATCGTTGCAGTGCCCATGACCCTGTATTTGACGTGAGGGCACCAAGGGACAGTCCAGTAACAGAGCATAGGGGAGTACCGTCTGCCAGGGGAACAGAAGATTGGGTAAATAAAGCTACCTTTACCATCCTCTAGACAGAAGTGCGCAGTTAACCCCTGCAGTGTGGCGGCAGCCCAACTGCAAAGGAGGACTTTATGTTTTCCTGGAGCTGGGCTTTAGACATGTTTGGCCAATCTTTCCGATCACAAAACTCTCATCCGGAAAAAAAAAACAAGCACTTAACAATTTTCTGATGCCAAAACAAAATGTAGCTTGTGACATACCATATGAAAAAAATAGGTGGTTTTCGGAGGTGACCAAAATTCTATAGCTACGTTATTTTTGGAAAGTGTAGGAGGTGAAGAATTGAAAATAGAGTTAGAGTTTTGCTTTCATTTTTAAAATAGCTTATCCAAAAGTTTAATGCAACTTATTTTTTTTTCAGAGCTACTTCTCTTCATAGAACCAGTATGCCTGACTCCAGGCCAGTTAGCTACTGTATGGCCTTGCCATTCATCCCCCAAGTGACACTTTTCACTTGGGGGATGAATGGCAAGGCATAAATTATAACAATAATAATAATTTAGATTGTAAGCTCCACGAGCAGGGCCCTCATATTCCTTCTGTACTGAAATGCATTGTTGCTGTACTGTCTCCCTTATATTGTAAAGTGTTGCACAAACTGTTGGCACTATATAAATCCTGTATAATAATAATTATTATTTTTGTTATTTACTTTGGTGTGTCATTGGGATGGAAAGTGAGGGTAATTTTCCATAATGGAGATGCAGAGCAGCCAAACTTGAGGTCTGGTTAGGGTTGCATTTTATCCGCAGCATCAGCTAGCATCAGATAAGATTTTACAATATGCTGGGTTCACAGCGTGCTCAGCTCTTTATTTACAGACTTGATGCTAGGTGAATTCTTATTTTTTGGTAACGGTTAGGCTACATTATGATGTCATTGGTCTCTAGTGAAGGCTGCATTTTCTGTTACTGTTATTCTAATGTCACTGGTTTCTGGTGAATGGATAGGCAGTATTCTCAATGAGGTCATTCCTTCTTAGTGAATGGATAGGCTGCCTTCTCAGTGATGTCACTGATCTCTAGTGAATGGATAGGCTGCCTTCTCATTGATGTCACTGGTCTCTAGTGAATGGATAGGCTGCCTTCTCAGTAATGTCACTGGTCTCTAGGGAATGGATAGGCTGCCTTCTCAGTGATGTCACTGGTCTCTAGTGAATGGATAGGCTGCCTTCTCAGTGATGTCACTAGTCTCTAGTGAATGGATAGGCTGCCTTCTCAGTGATGTCACTGGTCTCTAGTGAATGGATAGGCTGCCTTCTCGATGATGTCACTGGTCTCTAGGGAATGGATAGGCTGCCTTCTCAGTGATGTCACTGGTCTCTAGTGAATGGATAGGCTGCCTTCTCAGTGATGTCACTGGTCTCTAGTGAATGGATAGGCTGCCTTCTCAGTGATGTCATTGATCTCTAGTGAATGGATAGGCTGCCTTCTGAGTGATGTCACTGGTCTCTAGTGAATGGATAGGCTGCATTTTCATAAATGTTACTGCTCTTTAGTGAATGGATAGGCTGCATTCCCAGTGTTATCACTGATCTCCCCTGAATGAATAGGTGCCAACGGGCTGTGGAGAAGGGGGCACCACCAGTCCTCTGGTACGGGGCACAGGCCAGCCCGGGGGTGGGGGAGCCCAGGAAGCTGGGTGAATCAGATGTGGAGGGAGGGAGATGGGTGCAACGGTGGGGCTATTACTTGAAATGATCCCCTGTATGGCTCTCTGCAGCAGCTGGAAGCTGGCTTGTACTCCGCTCCCTCCTGCTGGTTTTTAGCTGCTGCAGAGAGAGCCATACAGGGGCTTTGGTTCCAGTAATAGCCCCCCCCCGCACCCAAAACCCTCCCTGTGCACCATATGTTCCCCCCTGCTGCCCAGGCCCCCCTGTGTGCCCCCACCCCCACAGTGCTGCCAGCTTCCCTCCTCTCCTTCCCACCAGCAGCAACAAGCACACAGTAGGATCTTTCAGGATGGAGAGTGGGAGAAGGGTCCAGTAAATATGTCACATTTACCAGCCCCTTCCTTTCATGAATTATCCCAATGAGTGATTGGTACTGAGCACTCATTGTGTTCATTCATAACTGAAGCATAGTAAACTGTGTTTTTATATGGGGTGTCAGGTTGGCTGTATGGGGCCCCATGGTTTCTAACAGGAGCCCTGGGTGCCAATCTTAGTGATGTCCCTGGCCCCTAGTGAACTGCTGCAAAACTATAACTGCTTCAGGAAAAGCTGCCCTCTAAACCATATCTGAACCTATAAGGTGTACTTCATTATACACGGAGGAGAAGCCATTATCATGCTGACTGCAGAATTAGGTTATTACTTGTTGAATTGTGGTGTAATAAAGATAAGCAGTATATTAGTGGTAAACATCTGTTTGAACAGACATGTACCACTGTCTATAAAACTATGTATCATAGATCATATTAATAATAGCTGGGTAATGTTAGAAAAGACATTCCCAACCTTTGTCATCTCTGAATTCAAACAAGAGCATATTGTGCAAGATAACAAAAGCAATCCAGAAATAATCATTAATAATAATTGTGACCATTTCAGTGAATAGATTATATTACATACTGGACAACCTGTTCTTGGCTTCATGATTAGGTAATAAGGCATCATATGTTTGAATGGGCATAGTAACTGCCGGGGGACATTGTTAACCTTTTGAGCCCCAAGGATCTATACCATGTCATGTTGTATCCTCTCTTGGATTGCCAATGATGTATGGAAGTTGTTCTCTCTATACAGAATGTAGAAGTGAGTAAGAATACCAGACCTGCTGCTTCCAGTCTTGTTTTTGGTTGAGTCTCTGGCTTCTGTGTTTAGGATGTCTCATGCTGAGCAATCTCCTTCTGACTATGAATGGACTTGGAAGTTCTCAGTGAAACACACACGCATTTGTTACTTTTAAATATAGTAGACATTTCCCTGGTATATTTAGAATTCAAAAGATTATGTTCTCTTTGTACGGTATATACTAATAATTATTTTATTGTAGTTTGGTCTAACATAATGATTTGATATAAATTTGCACAGCTATGTAACTTGCAAATCAGTAAATATTACATTAAAATATTCAACATTTAAAAATGTATTGTACAGAGAGGGGAGCAGCAGGGGCGGACTGAACATTTGGAAACTCGGGCACTGCCTGAGGGCCTGGGGTCAGTAGGGGGCCCCATGAGATGCCCCTGGTACCTTTTCATAGGCTTTTTTGAGTTTGGGCAAGGACACAGGGGCCCCATGATCCCCTATTGCCCGGGGGCCCCATGAGTTGTCAGTCTGCCCCTGGGGAGCAGTCTTCTTCAAACATACATTCACCGGCCACTTTATTAGGTACACCTTGCTGGCATGAGTTACTGTTGCCTCTCTATCATCTCAAATCAGTCTGCCCATTCTCCTCTGACCTATGACTTCAACAAGGCATTTTCATCCACACAACTGCCGCTCACTGGATATTTTCTCTTTTTCTCTGTAAACCCTAGAGATGGTTGTGTGTGAAAATCTCAGTAGATCAGCAATTTTTGGAATACTCAGACCTGCTCGTCTTAAGTGCAAATTTAGTAGTGAAATAGAAGAAAAACAAAGAATAATTGTGAAATATGTGTCCAGAATTATAATTAATATAAATAGATTATGCATGTGCATAAATTATAACAATAATAATAATTTAGATTGTAAGCTCCACGAGCAGGGCCCTCATATTCCTTCTGTACTGAAATGTATTGTAATGTACTGTCTTCCTTATATTGTACAAACTGTTGGCGCTATATAAATCCTGTATATTAATAATTATTATTTTTATTATTTACTTTGGTGTGTCATTGGGATGGAAAGTGAGGGTAATTTCTCACTTGGCCTCCCATCTCTTTTGTTACTAACTGAATGTCTTGTACCCTGGCACCAATAGAGATCTGGTCCCAACAGGAGCGCCCTATCGACTGTACACATCAGGAATATGAAATGTTGAGTTGACATATTCTTTCATGTTTGTCTTTCTTTTAAGCTGTGGCAGTTTCCCAGGAGGTGCACCCACCATTGGTGGTACCCATTCTTAGTTGGAAGTTGTAGCACTGAGCTGGATAGATTCTGCTTCAGTCAATTAGCACCTGAAAGGTCTGGCAGATGTCTCCCTCTACATCATTCTTCAGACGATATCTGCCTGTCTACCTTCAGCTTTTGGCTTTCTCAACAGTATACACTAGAAAAATTCTGTTTATTGCATGAAAAACATTCTGTGTATCTTATATGTGGTGTCCAATACAGTGTGCCCACAAAGATCTCTAATAATAGATCTAACACAATAAAGGAGGACATTACTGGAACCTGGTCATGATTAATGGTGGCACTGGGTATGATTATGGCCCATGATTGAATATAGTTTAATAACCTGTAAGCTATGGTGTCTTTGGTTATAAAATTAATATTTGTTTTTTTTATGTAAGGTTCGCTTCAAGGATCATTTCTTCCTTTCACTATCAAAGAAGGACCAAAATTAGGAAGCTCAACATTACAGCCTACCACCTGGTTAGTAACATCGATATTTATTATTACTATTATTATTATGGACAGTAACATAAATAGATATGTAACATTGTGGCCAAAGGATTTGTACAAATTCCTGCTTTCTGCTGGGTTCAGGTAGTAGAGGTAAGAAACAAAATATATTGACAGAGTGTAGCAATTTTTTTCTCACAGTTTAATAACTTGGTCTTCAATTGTATTATTGTTATGTACAGTATATGACAGAAAAACACTAGCTATATGGCAACAAATATTTTGAGAATGTTATTATTTTGGTTTGGTTTTCATAATCCACCCCTCTCTGCCAATCCCTCCACTGGCTTCCTGTTGCCCAACGGATAAAATTCAAAACACTAACAATAACATATAAAGCCATTTATAACTCTGCCCCAAATTACATCACCAATCTTGTCTCTAAATATCACCCAAACCGTACTCTCCGCTCCTCGCAAGACCTCCTGCTCTCTAGCTCCTTTGTCTCCTTCTTTCATGCTTGTCTCCAGGACTTCTCCAGAGCTTCCCTCATCCTCTGGAACTCTCTACCCCAATTTATCAGACTATCGCCTACTCTGCTCACTTTTAGGCGATCTCTGAAAACCTATCTCTTCAGGGAAGCCTATCCTGCCCTCATGTATCTCCATATAGTGTAATTATAAATCAAAGTGACCACTATATATAATAAATGTGTGTTGACTCCCTCTAGTGAAAAGAAAAAATAGTGTCAACCAAAATAGCTAAATAACACACATTAGGAAACTAAATATATAGTGCATAAATCAAATATAATGAACAGAATATATATACGTGAAAACAGAATATTGGCCACATACAATGGTGTCTAAATTATACATAAATGATATATGCCATAGGTGAACAAGACAATATCAAAGGTGAAAAAAATATTCCATGCATGTGACTGTGCTTTAAGCTGGAACACACACGTGATCTCCACTTCTAAGTGCAAGTACTCTCCTTCAAATGGCAGCAATGCCTGCTCACCTCCCTTCCTCGACCCACACAGGGCCTCAAAGCAGTTACCACCTCAGTGGTGTATTCCTCTGGCAGACTCCTTATTCCTCCTCCTCTCTTATGCAACTCATAAAAAGACAAGAAAGCCTTCCATAGTGTAGTAAATTTAATAGGCAAAGTTAAAAATTACAAAGTTTTCCACTCACATGCTCCTTTCCATAAAAAAGCGTTTTTCCCAGCCTGTGGGTAGATATGCATGCACCTGGGGGAATCCAATATGGCCACTGTGTCCGGACATACGTCACCAGGAAGTAGACAAACCGACGCGTAGCGTCACGTGCGTCGTGACTTCATCAGGGTTCAGCTATTTTGGTTGACACTATTTTTTCTTTTCACTAGAGGGAGTCAACACACATTTATTATATATAGTGGTCACTTTGATTTATAATTACACTATATGGAGATACATGATTGTATTCATGTGATACAAGCGCTTCACTAATTTTTAATTTTATTTTGCACTTATTGGTATCAGCTAAGTGACAGCAGCTGTATTTTGTCAATTATTCCCATGAGCGCAGGAGGATCCCTTATTATTTATCCTGCCCTCAGCTAATACTGGAATCTTCTACTCTTCCAACCAGTCCACCCCCCTACCTTTTGTACCACTAGCCCCTCCCTCCTAGATTGTAAGCTCCCAGGATCAGGGCCCTCAAATCCCTCTTGTATTGAACTGTAATGTTGCTGTATTGTCTCCCTTTATATTGTAAAGTGCTGAGCAAACTGTTGGCGCTATTTAAATCCTGTATAATAATAATAATAATACAGCATATTGAAACAATTGCATTGCTGGCTGTGGTCAGATTAAACAACTGTAGTTAACAGTGTCCTTTTCTGCAAGTGGTTCTTATAAAATTAATACAATTTAGATTGTTTTATGGATATAAACTGGTTTCTAAAAAGATCCAATTACAATAGTTGCATTGTAAGAAGCAGTTGCTATCCATGGAGTATTTCTAAGCTAAATAACAACAGGTTTCTTTAGGGAGTGAAAATATTTTGTTATTTTTTTAAATGGAAACACACGCTATTACTTCTAGCTAATAGGCCAAACAGACACATGTTTAACAAAGTGCATATCAATATTTTATAAATATAGAAAAGTAATCATTGTATACCAACAGTACACCAGTGGTCCTCAGTTGGTGGCTTGGGGTCTACATGTTACTCTTATCTATCCCTGACATGCCAGCTTCTTAACAGATGCCCACCAGAAATTGCACTTATACTGCATGATGAAATCTGTGTTCTTATATTCCATGACAGTCCATGCCACTGCTCTTATGTTTATGTGTTTGCATCCAATGTATTTTTTAATAGTCCCGCAAGCAGCATTTTGACAAAAATGTGTCTGCCATACAGGTAAATCTAAATACCTGTAATCTGCCCTTCCCATAAAAAAACATGCAAAGAACACACATTGTTATTATACAGGATTTATATAACACCAGCAGTTTGCGCAGCGCTTTACAAAATGAAGGTAAACATTACAGTTACAATACAATTTGGTACAAGAGGAAACAGAGGGCCCGGCTCATTAGAGCTTACAATCTAAGAGAGAAATACATCAAAATCACAGAAAAACCTAAAGTTGTTGATTTCAGTTTGTATGTTTTATTTCAGGGAGCTGGTTTTAGGTACAGAGGATCCTGGCACAGGAGAGGTAAATAAGCATACAGGGGGTTAAGTTAAAGTGTTACTAAACCCAGGACCCTGCATTCATTATATCTGGTCTCCCACAGTACACACAACATGGAAATGCAATTATTTTAGTATATATAAACTGCTAAATACCTTTTCTCATCAGCAGTTAGAGCATTCTTGTGACTTCAGCGGAGCACCAGTTAAAGCCTGTAGGAGTTTTATTTCTGCTCTAGGAGGATGCAGGGCCCCTGACAATCTGTCTGGACAGTGCTGATTGGCCCTGTGCTGATCACATGCACCCTCCCAAGAAAAAAAAAACCTCTGTAGCAATACACACTAAACTGAGTATGTGCATGTGGCTTTGGGTTCAGTCTGTCTTATCAGGTGGACATTTGAATAAGAGGAGAGGCAGAAAAAACTGGACCAAAGACCTTTTTACACAATGCAGAGGATTAACCCCTTAGGTTCCACAATGAGTATAACAAGCATGCTTTACTGTATATACTGATGTGAATGCACAATATATATGTAAAGTGCTGCGTAAAATTGACTTCGCTATATAAGTACCTGTAATAATACAGACTGATTTTACTGTTGTGGGTTTAGTGACACTTGAACATATTTGGGGGCCAGTGTTAAGGTTACAGGTTTGGGGACTTTAAGATATAGCATTGCTGTGTGTACTGGTAGCTCTGCATTAAAATCTACCAGCAATGATCTTTTTGTGCTGAATGCTAATATTTTGTGAAAAGTCAACTAACATGCATGGTACTTAAAGTGCAACTTGTATATATTGTTTTTTTAATTCTTTTTATTTATTTCAAGTGCAAACAAAAACATACAGTAAGGCACTTCAATGAGTACCTAGGTAAAATACCTTCATGTGTTACAACAGTCATTGGGGTGCACATTGTTCAATTATACAAATGCACAGGAGTCTCGTCAGGCTTATAGCAACATTTGTAAATTACATGCCGATAGTTATTGGATACATTGCTTATATAGCTAACATATACAGTCAGGTCCATAAATATTGGGACATCGACACAATTCTAACATTTTTGGCTCTATACACCACCACAATGGATTTGAAATGAAACGAACAAGATGTGCTTTAACTGCAGACTGTCAGCTTTAAGTTGAGGGTATTTACATCCAAATCAGGTGAACGGTGTAGGAATTACAACAGTTTGCATATGTGCCTCCCACTTATTAAGGGACCAAAAGTAATGGGACAATTGGCTTCTCAGCCGTTCCATGGCCAGGTGTGTGTTATTTCCTCATTATCCCAATTACAATGAGCAGATAAAAGGTCCAGAGTTCATTTCAAGTGTGCTATTTGCATTTGGAATCTGTTGCTGTCAACTCTCAAGCTGAGATCCAAAGAGCTGTCACTATCAGTGAAGCAAGCCATCATTAGGCTGAAAAAACAAAACAAACCCATCAGAGAGATAGCAAAAACATTAGGCGTGGTCAAAACAACTGTTTGGAACATTCTTTAAAAGAAGGAACGCACCGGTGAGCTCAGCAAAACCAAAAGACCCGGAAGACCACGGAAAACAACTGTGGTGGATGACCAAAGAATTCTTTCCCTGGTGAAGAAAACACCCTTCACAACAGTTGGCCAGATCAAGAACACTCTCCAGGAGGTAGGTGTATGTGTGTCAAAGTCAATAATCAAGAGAAGACTTCACCAGAATGAATACAGAGGGTTCACCACAAGATGTAAACCATTGGTGAGCCTCAAAAACAGGAAGGCCAGATTAGAGTTTGCCAAACGACATCTAAAAAAGCCTTCACAGTTCTGGAACAACATCCTATGGACAGATGAGACCAAGATCAACTTGTACCAGAGTGATGGGAAGAGAGAGTATGGAGAAGGAAAGGAACTGCTCATGATCCTAAGCATACCACCTCATCAGTGAAGCATGGTGGTGGTAGTGTCATGGCGTGGGCATGTATGGCTGCCAATGGAACTGGTTCTCTTGTATTTATTGATGATGTGACTGCTGACAAAAGCAGTAGGAGGAATTCTGAAGTGTTTCCGGCAATATTATCTGCTCATATTCAGCCAAATGCTTCAGAACTCATTGGACGCTTCACAGTGCAGATGGACAATGACCCAAAGCATACTGCAAAAGCAACCAAAGAGTTTTTTAAGGGAAAAAAGTGGAATGTTATGCAATGGCCAAGTCAATCACCTGACCTGAATCCGATTGAGCATGCATTTCACTTGCTGAAGACAAAACTGAAGGGAAAATGCCCCAAGAACAAGCAGGAACTGAAGACAGTTGCAGTAGAGGCCTGGCAGAGCATCACCAGGGATGAAACCCAGCGTCTGGTGATGTCTATGCGTTCCAGACTTCAGGCTGTAATTGACTGCAAAGGATTTGCAACCAAGTATTAAAAAGTGAAAGTTTAATTTCTGATTATTATTCTGTCCCAATACTTTTGGTTCCTTAATAAGTGGGAGGCACATATGCAAACTGTTGTAATTCCTACACCGTTTAACTGATTTTGATGTAAATACCCTCAACTTAAAGCTGACAGTCTGTAGTTAAAGCACATCTTGTTCGTTTCATTTCAAATCCATTGTGGTGGTGTATAGAGCCAAAAATGTTAGAATTGTGTCGATGTCCCAATATTTATGGACCTGACTGTATATAACTTATAATAAGTCATAAAATGAAAAGGTTGAGAAGAAAAATACATTTTGAGATGCCTGAATATGGTATGTAATGGAGAACAAAAGAGGTGGAGAGAGGGGAGGGCAGGAAAATGTGGCAGTGGGGGGGGAGAGGAGGGGGAGGTTCACGGCCCACCATTGGTTTTCTGTATGGGTACTGGCCAGGGGCGGACTGACCATTTGGAAACTCGGGCACTGCCCGAGGGCCCGGAGTCAGTAGGGGGCCCCATGAGATGCCCCTGGTACCTTTTTCATAGGCTTTTTTGAGTTTGGGCAAGGACACGGGCCCCATGAACCCTATTGCCCGGGGGCCCCATGAGTTGTCAGTCCGCCCCTGGTATTGGCACACATCAAATTTGTAGGAGGCAACAATCAAAATCCTTCAGGACAAAGTGGGTGATCCATGGTTTAAACATTTAGGTATAGTGTCCTGTAATTTGGCTGTGAGTTTCTCATTGGTCATCACCCATGGCATGCAAGATTTAATAACTCGTACTTTTAAACACAGAATTGTGGCATGGTTTCCTGGCAAGCAAGGATACAACTAAGATCCTCTGCAAGGGCTGTCTCACCAGAATCATATAGGTGGGTGTACTGGCCCATCAGCATCCCTCCACAGTCAAAATATAATTTTGGACTAAACTGACCCTTTAAAATATTAACTTTAAAAAAACCTCCCAGCTATCTGTGAAAAGTGATCCTTGCCATTGCTAGATTTTCCATCAGTGTTGATCCATCAGTGAGATCTCAGTGTCACCATATCTTGCAGCATAAAGTCAGCCTCCTTTTGGCTGTAAAAGTAGTAAGTTACAGGACACCTTTCAGCACAGATCTGCTTGCACCTGGAGTGCTGAGTTTCTAAACATTACGGTAAGCAAGGGTGCCGTCACGTGACACAAAAGTGTATGTTTCTCCTTTGCTTCTCAAACAAATTAACAGTGAGAGAGCGAGCGTGAGGGAGGGAGGGAGAGGGGACAGTGTGTCCGGGAGGCTCAGCTGAGAAGAAAACACTGGAATACAGTGACAGCGAGAGTCAGCAGTTGACAGTAGAAGTGTAAGAACTGCATGCATCCTCCCGTGGGCTGCACTCTATCCTTTCAGGATTATGTTGGCTGGATGGTAAAACTTTTTTTCCTGTGTCCATTGCCTGCATCACTATGGGGATGTGTTCCAGCCTCAGGCCCAGGCTGCTAGGAGCCCATGCTCTCCCCTGCACTGGTCATAACAGGAACTCTGGAGGCATCGACGAATGTCCACCAGAGTCGGAGCTCGCCAGGCTGCGGGCGGAGAGGAGAGCTAAAATGAAAGAGGATATGAGAAGGAGCAAAAATATTGACAAGACCCTAAAAGCAGAAAAGAGAGTCTACAAGCAGATACATCGGCTGCTACTTCTTGGTAAGTTAACACCACAGTAGTGCCCATGAAGTATATGAACTTGGTGGGTGATGCGTGTCATCCTTGTTCACCCAGAAGTGTAATATTAGTTCGCATGGGCATGACCTTTAAATGAGGTTTTTACTTTCAGTGAAAAGGTCATGTACAGCAGTACCCTTTTAAAGCAGATGTATTTACATGTCAACACTGCCATCCCAACTCCAAGCTAATAAGGGGTATACCCCTCGTTTAAGGACAGTGGGAGGTACCATGCAATTTTTGCTTTTTGCCCCATTGGCCAGCTGTACATCCAGATACAAGCTTACATTGTATAGCTGTTTAACTATTGCAGACGTGTTAGTCAGCGTTTACATGGCTACATAGTTAGGTTGAAAAGAAACACAAGTCCATCTAGTTCTACCAATAAAAAAAAAATAATAGAAACCTCCATATACACAATACTATACCCACAGTTAATCCAGAAGAAGGCACAAAAAAATATCTGATTGCCCCCAAGAGGCAATCAGATATCCCTTGGATCCACTACTAAATGTTAGCATCCAGTTATATTTTGTGCATCCAGGTTTAAAACAATCTACTGAGCTGGCCAGAACTAGGAGGTTTTTTTTTTCCACATTTTCACAGCTCTTACTGTGAAGAAGCCTTTCCATACGTGGAGGTGAAGTGTCTTTTCCTCCAGATGTAAAGAGTGCCCCCTTGTCCTCTATAATGACCTGAAAGTGAATAACTCTACACCAAGTTCACTATATGGACCAGCACGGAAGCAACACGATAGGATATGGCTATCAAGCCTGAAAAAGTCCTCTTCAAATTGATGACTGGTTTCATACTTATGGTTGAATCCTTATAAATTGGGGATCTGGATTTTCAGTTAGCCACAAAGGCATAAAGGAACAGCTAACACATACCAACCACTATCTTTAAATGAGCAAAAAATGCCTTTGTTTTTTTAAATGTGATACAAAAGGATTACATGAAAATTTCCACGCCTGTAAGAACATAATGCTGTGCTTCGCTGGGCGGACTTTTGGTTCTTTGTGGCCATGTTGGCATCATTGACTCCTGTCTCAGTGAAAAAAGCCAAAGACCTCGATTCTATTTCAATGATCTAAAGCTGATGTTTAAATGTCGTTTTTATCTACATACGTCAGGCCACTGTATTTGGCTTCCCAGGCTTCTGGGGCACATAAAGGTCATATAAATGCATTGGACTTGTGCAAAGAAAGTTGTTGAGAGTAAGCTTCTTCAATGTAGAATGGTTTTGTGTGCGATCACAGGCTGCATGCAAGTTATAACAAGATATTAAGCCAGCTAATTGCATAATTACTGTTTCTTTAAGCCAGGTACTTATCCTTTAATTGACATTTGATAGCAGTGTGAGCAGCCAGTGCAGGATTTGGCAACCACTAACTCACTCTACTATGGAGGTAGAAGTAAAATTCCCATTCTAACCTGTAGCCATCTTGGATCTCTTGGGATAATGGAAGCTAGAGGGGCACTGCTTTACTCAGGCTTGCGATTCAGCAGGACTGTCAGCAAGCTTGACGCCATCGCTGAGCCTCTAAACCTACTTTTCTCTCCACCCGAGCAACTTCCTCTTTCATTACATGCACAGTGAAATGCAAATCTTTGGGAAAAAGGAGCGTGAACTTTAATCAGCTACAGAAATCTGGGTACACAGTCTGAGTTTAGTTACGTTTATTGGAAAAGGACTGTCACATAAGGTTTTCACGTTTTTTTGCTTCCGCGTTCTTTTTTATTATTCTGGTGGCATTTTACTTCCAGACATGTAAGGTAGCTGTATTTTAGGCCATGCCATCAACACAGAATGATGTTTTGAGAAAGGTTTTGTTACAAGGATATCCACAGAGTTTTCTTTTCTTTCACTATGATTGGATCCGTAGACCAACGATAGCCATGTGACGGCATTCAAAACACCTCACCAATGATTTGGTGTAAAATGTTGCACAAACATGAAAGTTGTTTCCAAACTGTGCATGGTTATGCTTTCAGCAGCCCCCTTATCTTCTCTAAACCATTGATTTGTCAAGATAGGTCATCCAAGGGGCGGTTGCAGTTTATGCATTCATGTGTGGTGATTTTCAATCTAACTGTCATTGGTCAGACTGGAAAACCGTCATCTGATGCCTATGAGTAGCTATGGAGGATGAATATTGCAAAATCACCGTTCAACATGACTGCGTAGAGTGCACAGTATGTATATATGTGTAGGTAAAGCGCAAACATGGCTGCTGCTATAGGCATACATAACTGCAAATTTTTTAAATATGTTTAAAACATTTTGGTATACATTAATAAAACCTATAGTATCTCCGGGGAAAGGAAAAATCCTCCCTTGCAGTGGGGCTGCCCCTGCACTACAAGGCTTAAATGCCTGTTTCCTCTTCTCCCCTACGCTGTAGGACTGTCCATCCATGTCCTCATTTCAGTGCAGAGCTATGTTCTTGCTACAGTTCAGTGCAGAGCTATGTACACAGCTATGCATTGTACTTGATGATGTCAGAGATCCTGCGACCACTGGAATTTGGAGAAGAAGCTGCGGGGACCAAATCTAGCAGTGTGGAGGGAGCCTGCAGGAGCGGAGGATCGTATAAGCAAAGCTGCTTTTTCTGGTACCCTAGACCTAAACTAGCAAGTAACCCTGCAGTGCCAGGGCAGCCCCACTTTTTTCCCCCAGAGTCCATCTTCATATATTTTATGCGTGTAATTCATTTTGATGTTTTGTGTGTGTGTGTGCATTTTAAAGTGGAATTCCAGCTTCACCTTAACTAGCCTTAAAACTGTCCCCTCCCCCCTCCTAACACCTATGCTAACTACCCTATGTAAGATAGATGAATATACTTACCTATTTTCAGCCCACTCTGGCACATGATCCCCTGTGTCAACCAGTGGTGGCTGCAGGGGAGAAAAGAAAGTGCTTCGACAATGGCTGGTTGTGCCTGTAGTGGTGACGTCACCCATAGGCTTTAATGGCCCACCCATTGTCACCACTCCCTCCTTTCCCTTGCAGCAGTGTTGGCTGACACAGGGAGTGGGATCACAGTACCAGACTGGAGCAGCCTGAAAATAGGTAAGTATGTATGTCTTTTTACACAGGTTAGTTAGCATAGATGTCAGGAGGAGGGAGGGGACAGTTTAAGAGTAGATAGATGAAGCTGGAATTCCACTTTAAGATGTGCTTTTTTCTATGCGTTTTCAGGGGGAATGAACATACTGTGCAGCTCTTTGCAGGAAAACTATGGCCTTTTTGTTTTATTTTTAATGAAGCACAGGTGCAAATAGTGTTGGATGTGCTTTAGTGCAGTAGTTTTAGGTGAGATATAGCATGCTAAAGTGTCGAAATGTATACAGAGGCCCTAAAGCTGGCTATACATGTTTGGAATTTTGGTCTGTTCCTGCTAAATCAGAGAAAATCTGAGCCGTAGTTGGCCCTATCAGCACTACCCAGCTTGGAAAATTGACAGACGAACAGTGACTGCATCCAGCTGTCTTGATATTCAGTAGCTGTGGGTTCCACCATCTCTGATGAGGACTCCCCTTGAAGCGTGTCAGCATCTGCAGACCGGTGTGGCACCTTCCCATGAAGCACAGTGTATGCACAATGGTTCTGGTGTATTTGGAATTTTGTGTGTGCGTAGTCTTTTATGGGTTTGTGATTATAATCACCTATTTTCTAATAAACTGTGTTAAAAGATAATGCACTAGGCTGGTGCGACCTTTCTTTGTTCTTCTACATTTTTTTAAAACTGGAGAGTGCACAGTCTAGTGCAGCTGTACATGGGAGCCGATCAGATTCTAACTTCAGCTTGTTAAATTAAGTTTTAACAAAGAGACCTGGAAGCTGATTGGTTTCTAGGCAGAGCTGCACCAGATTTTTATCTCTTCAGTTTTAGTAAATCAACCCCTATAGTGTGTTGAACTCCGTCCGCTGAATACAGTGGGGTTATTTAGCATAGATGGAGGAATTTGTTTAATTTCTGTGCATATATGGCTAGCCTTATGCACATAATAAAATTGTAGAAATTATTGGTTTCACATAGAGCTAAAATGTAAATATCCATAAATTCCCTTTACAGAGATGTATTCAAAAATATACTTAGCAACTATGCTATAAAAAGATAATTGTGTGCAGCTGAATCAAAAAGCGTAAATCTTGGGTGAAAGTTGTATGAATCTTGGTTGAAAATATTTGTAAATAGACCCTAACTGTGCAAACTACCCATAGCAACCAACCATCTTTCTCTGATCTGATGTCAGTGAAGGTTGCTACAAGGTACTGTGTTTTCTAGATTGAAGGATAGATACAGTAGGGATTTGGTGTAACCCATTTTTTTTTTTTTTGCCATTTGTTTTCCACCGTGAAGTTTTCCCTTTCCTTCTTGTACTGGACATACACCAGGATGTGAAGTAAATTCCCTCCAAAGTAAAGAAAATTGGAAGATTTCCTTTCTAATCTCCTTCTGGTGGTATCTCAAAATTTTGGATTTCCCAGCATTCTGAGTCCCGGTAATAGTGGTTTTAAAGACAAATAGAGAGGGTGGATTTCCTGAATGCAGACTAGACAGCAATAAAAGAGGTTCTATTACCTCACAAGAAAAAAAAAGTTTTACGTACACTCTAACAATACATCTTGTAATTGTATAAACTATTTAGTTCCTTTTTAATTAATATTATTCATAATCTTTTTTTCTGACTGATTCTTTACCAACTGAAAAAAAAACTTGATAAGAGAAGCCTTACCTAAAGTCACAGAAAGAACTCTGAAGCAGAATGTTTGCAATCGAATCTAATTCTTATCCTTTGTTTGTCCAAAACAGTGTATCTTTTGAATCTATATTTACAGTCTGTTAGACCCTTGTACTATACAATTATTGGTAAATCTGAAGGAGATAGTGGGGTTGATTTACTAAAGCTGGAGAGTGCAAAATCTGGTGCAACTCTGTATGGTAGCCAATTCGCTTCTAACTTCAGCTGTTCAATTAAGCTTTGACAAGAAATCCTGGAGGCTGATTGGTGCATAGAAACCACATTTTTCACTCTCCAGCTTTAGTAAATCAACTCCAATAATGTTAGGGTAATGCCCCGTACACATGATGAGAAAATCGTACGAAAAATTTAACGGGACCGATCGAACGATTTTCTCTTCGTTGATGAGCAGGATGTTTTAACCGATAAAGATATTGCGAACGAAAAAATGCAGTTGAACGACAGTAAAAAATTTTGTCGTTTCGCATACGAACGACCAATTTTCTATGCGGTGGTATGACGGTCGTACGAAAAAAATCTATCAAGCGCTATCACGCATGAGTGCAAACAGAAGATGACCCGGATATTTATGTCCAAGAAATCTTCGTAAATACGAACGAAAAATCCATATGTTAAATGTAGATCAGCCTAATGAGATCATGAAATCAGAAATCTGCATATTATATTTTATGTATCACTATTTATGTATATAGGTAATGTACTAAACGATATTATACACATTGCTGGTAATTGTTGTGTGTATCGCGCGTTCTGGTTGGAAGGGCGTGGCTACAAGGTCACACGCACACTGCATCACTTTGACTTGTACGGAAGACGTCAACACTATGTATTGCCCGACGAATGATATTTTTATACTGTTTAATGTGGGCCACAATTTCGACCAACGAACGAACGCCTCTTGGATGTTGGATGACCGATCAGTCGATTTTCTAATCGTGTATTCCCACCTTTACACTTGTGTGGTCAGCTCTATTGTCCCACTTCATCCCAGCCCTGTATCGGGTCATTGCTTTATGACAGTGTAATGAACGCTTGATTATATGTTTAAATCCTGAGTGATTTTGCCTGAGCTTTGATCGGTCTGATGTGAAAATTCTATAGACTGCAAGCTTCATGACTGAAGATTGTGCAAATGAAGATTTTGTGACTTTTATCTGTAGCAGAATCAACAGAGTAATCCAAAGCAAAGTAACCTGGCAGTTTCCTTCGGTATCTGGAGCTCTGCATATAATCTTTATTGCCTTTACTCCTGTTACAGATAGCAGATAAGAGCAGGTTGGCACACCTAGTTTGCCCTTTTTTCTGTTCAGAACACATTTCTTCTTTGCTGGAGAACTTTCCCATGATCCTTTTCATAAAACAGAACAATCTATTACCGTATCATTTCCATTTCAGTCCTGTAGGCTTCCCTGTTATGGAGTATTTACCTGTGGAGATATGTGATTTGAGTAATTCTATAGTCTGTATCAGGGGCGGACTGAAAAGTCATGGGGCCCCCGGGCAATAGGGGATCATGGGCCCCCTGTGTCCTTGCCCACACTCAAAGCACACTCAAAATAGCCTATAAAAGGTACCAGGGGCATTTCATGGGGCCCCCTACTGACCCCGGGCCCTCGGGCAGTGCCTGAGTGCTCGAATGGTCAGTCCGCCCCTGGTCTGTATATAATGGGCATACAGTATATCGTATCACAAAGGAAGAGTGTAACCAATTTATTGCCAATGAAATGACTGGTAGCTCCGTGTCACTTAACACGTATGGAAACGATAACAATGAACTTCTCTTTTTTGCTTCCTTTAGGTCCATTATATGTACCATTGAAAGCATTTTTATCTTTTTTGATGCATACAAAAATACCTGTTGATACTGCCAGAAATCCAGTGAGCTTGTAACTTTCAGTGCTGCTTGCCTCTGCTGCACTGAAATTTCAAACAGTGTTATCGTGCCTGCTCGGTTTACCTATGTGAACTACAGAACACCTTCCCCCATGCTATGGTGAGGAGGTATTTAGTAGTCCAAGCACGCTTCCTTTCGGAGGTTACCAATGCTGTTATGAGAGATGTTAAGATAGAACACAGTGCTGTAACAGCTAAGAATGCAGAAACATTTAGACCTCCTTGTACGTCTAGCTCCTGTGTGTGCAGTCGTGGCGTTTTACAGATGCAGCGTCCAGCCCTGCTGCCTGCAGCCTGTTAAAGTATATAGCAGGCTGAAATACGCTGCGACTGGACGGGGATGATTGCTGTACTCAGGACTACTTGCGTTTAGGATCCTCTTTATTCAGGGATGTATGCCTGGAAAACAAGTATTCTACTACCAAAGATTTTGACAGGTTGTAGGCAGCTGTGCTGGACACTGTACCAGTGCCTGTCAAGGCTCACTAGACTGCTGGGATTACATGCACAGGAGGTAGGTGCCCTTTGTGCAAGGGGCCTAATAATACTTTCATGATGTTGTGTAATCAGCAGTGGAACATTATCTGCTTTGGTTCAATCTAAATGTCCCATTGTGCAGTAAAACTATGGACAAATATTCTAAATAGTGACATTCAGTCTAAATGAATGTTTCATATAAATTGGATGCTGACAGATTCGTCAGTATTATCTTATTGATGAGCTGCTGCATGTTAACGTACTCTTTTTCTGATTTGCTTTAGGCCTTTCCCTACTGGTATTGTTTATTTAATGGCAGAACAGAATAGCTGCCAACACATTGGCTCAGTTAAATTAAGGGTGCTAATTACAGGCTCAACTAGAGGTGTGGGTAAGCCACTGTTCACATCCCCAGAGCTCTGGAATGTTTCTTCTGTCTCTCTAGTGCTGGGATTGCTGGCACACTATACCTGAAAATATTTAGTCTGGCACACTTCTTGGTTTGCTGCAAGTAGTTTAGCGGCAAAAAGAACAAATGGGTTTAGACAGATGTCTCTTTTTAGTTGTACAAACTTTTCAGTACGAGGGCCACAACAAATATTTTACAAATATCCACTGAACAAAAAATTATAAAACCACTGAACAAAAATTATAAATGAATGAGTGCCTCTCCCTTGCATCAGGGTCTCCTTTACATTAGGGTCCTTATCAGAGTACCCCTTACATCAGAGTGCCCATCAGAGCCCTCCTTACATTGGGATCCCCATCAGAATACCCCTTACATCAAAGTCCCCATCAGAGCTCCTCCTTACATCACAAGATGTAAGAGGGAGAAGCACTGTCCATAGGCAGCCTCTGCTGACCTTAAATTCCCACTCTGTTCACATTGAGAATATACCACTGACCCTAGCTGCTGGTCTCATACAGTGTTGTAGCAGACCAGATGTGGCCGATGGTCCATAATTTGGAGATCCCTACTTCAAACCTTGACTGTTGAGGGCAGCAGGCACACATGGAGTCTGTGAGGGGTGAGAGTCACCTCTGCAGACCAGATAGTTATCTAAGCACTTACTGGGTGCCAATTAAGGGTCCATGCACACCGGGCTTAAAAAAACACCAGTTCGCCTGTGCTAGCCCTGGATCCGTGACTCTTCTAGTCTTCCTTTCTTCCATGTTTTCTCCATGGATCTTTCTTCCTTCCTTATTTCTTTCTGTGCTCTTATATTTTCTTTTTTTTTCATCAGTTTGGGGTTTTTTTCCCCCGTATGTTCTGAGCTGATACTTCTCGGTAGGGGTTTTTCCTCTTTGGTTTTTTTTTTATAATATGATGGATTGCTGCTGCTACTGTTTGGTTCGGCTTTTTGTCATCCCTCCTTGGTGTCATTGGACGTTCCGTTATTTGGCTAATACACCATGCTGATTTGTATATGCTTATGTATGCTATTGTTCCACTCTTGAAAAAAACACTAGTTCACCTGGCAGAAAAAAGTGCTCATATAGAGATTTTTTTTAGACGTTTAGGAGGTTTTAGTGTTTTTTTCTGCCAAAAAACACATCTCAGAAATACAAACCAGAAAGGGTTTTTTTCTGCTTCTCTAAGCATCCTAATGTGAATGGACACATAGGATAATAGTGAGCTACAGGCAAAACACAAACCTCCTGTAAGAGCAATGTTTTTTAAGTCAGTGTGCATGCACCCTAAAAGGGAGGAATGGCCAAAGTTTTTGGAAGAATCTCAACTGTATTGTCGGGATCCACCCAGATGCACGATTGACAGCTGGCTTCGCCTCTCAGCATGCTGCTGAAAGCTGTAAGCCAGTTGTTCCTACCTCTTCTCCTGTCCGGTACTTCAGTGAGCATTGGAGGAGCAGAACAGAGAACATTGACAATGACAGAGCAGAGGACAGTTACTGCACTCTGCTCCAAGCAAACTGAGAACTGAGCAATCAGTGGTCATGTGATTGCTCAGTTCTCGATGTTAGAGATGACGTGGGACAGCTGAAGCATCACACTGATGCTGCAGCATAGAGTGTGTTTGGTTTTATTTATAAACTCCAAACTTCTTCATGTAAGCTGTAACACTGAAACAGAAAAAAACTTTACAGTGACATACATAGTCAGCAAATGGCCCCTGCACATAAACGTTTTTTGGAGTTTTGTAATCATCTGCAGCCAAATTCCAAAGATGTATTTACATGCACATTGGATGTTACTGCTGACTAAAGCCTATGTTATGTAACTTCCACTTTCCCCTCAGTTTTCTGTATCACTAGTGAGATTCAAGCTTCCAGGACAGGTGTGAATCTGATTGATGGCTGTGAATAGCATTTTTCATTCTTGTTCATGGAGGGACACAAAAGTCCAGGGATGGATGAGGATTTGGACACTGGCAAACCAAAAAACTGGTATAGGTCTAGGTGCACATATGCCACAATTTGCTAGAGCATGAGAGCCCATTCATTTGAATGGACTCCCGTGCCCCGGGACATGCACGGAAGAAGTCACTGCACTACTTGGGAAATTGCAGCCCACAGGGAACCTCGGTTTCCAGTATGGTTGCGATTTCCAGTGTGGGCGGTGTAACAGAACCGTCCCACCCTGCACTGAGTACTTCCGTTAGAATACAGCTTCCCCGTCCTAACACCGACAACAGACACCAGAGATTTGAAGTAAGCCAGAAAGTAGACTAGTTTATTTGAACAGAGATACAAGACCTATGCACTCAAGGGACAAATCTCCCCCTCCCTGCATAATGACACAGGGTGGGGCAATCTACATTTAGTAACAAGAGACACATAGGTATTCAAACTTCACTCCAACAGACAGTCCTATCAGGAGAGAGGGCTGCTGGAGAAAACCCCCCCAATAAGCTAATACACATAAACACATACATCCCAAAATAGTTTGCTCCCAAGCAAGACAAACAATAGAACAATGGGATGCAACCACATAACACCAAACAATCCACAACCCCCCACCCCACCTATCTCCTAGACATGTCTACACAATATTAGGACAGATTACCCTGTACCCCTAACAGGCACAGGGTGACTTACACATAAGAGGGATATGGGGAGCTGAGACAGGGGTCTACACACCTCTCCAAAGTGAGCTGGGTTCCGTGGGCCCCCCACCCAAAGTGACTCCCCTCACAGGCAGCATTAGAATTAATGACACCCGTCTGCGGGTCCCGCATTCCTCTGTGTGGGTGGTGCGGCTGCAGGTGATTGTGCGGGTTCCTCAGCGGCACCACCTGCACAGACGTGAACCAACTCTAACTCATCCTGCCTCCAGCATGCCTGTTTTTTGCTAGTGTCCTCGGATGATGACACCATTTCTCTGCATATGTATCTTGGGCTCACCTGTCCCTGGGTGCCTGGGACGTCCATGGTGGTTGTCAGGATGGAGAGCAATGGGAGATTGGTGAACGTCAGCTGATCTCTCCTGAGTCGTATGAACCCGTAAACCCTCAACTCTTAGCATTTCCAGATTCAGAGCTGTCAAACCCCTGATGTCTCCTTAAAGGGAGTCTTGTCACCTGCACCATGCTGTTACACAGAAGGCTTGCCAGCCTGCTTGTAATTACAATACAGTTTATTTTAAAATTAAGAAAATGTGTAAAAAATAAAACTTAATAAAATAATTAACATGTGCCCTAAAAATTTGCAAATATCACAATTTTGTTCTATGCATGGTCTCTGCTTTCAGAAAATATATAGTTTTTTTTTTGGAATTGTATATAATCCTCAGCCCTAAAATACTGTATGCATTTGAACCTGTGTGCAAAAAAATGAATTAAAAATGATTTGTGAAATACATTAACATGTTAACACTTATATGAATGTTAGAGGCTGTTGATTTTTAGGGATTGGATTCAATCATTTAATTGTGAGTTATGTATTGCCTTGGGGTGCATATCCTATGCCCTGACCTAGGTCCTGCTGTCTGTCCTTGAATAATTCCTTAAGTATTATAACAAGAGCCCTGTGACTACTTATAGGAAAGTGGGGGGCAGATGAGAGGTACTGAAAGCTGGTAGTGAGTTTAGAAAATACTATGCCTCTGGCTGTGGTGCCTGGAGACATTATGGGGCTGACTGAAAACAGCCCCCAGAGCACTGTGATGAATCATGATGTTAAGCAACACTTAAAGGATATATAAAGCGGACATTTCATATTCCTGATATGTGCCTGCTGTACCATATACTTGTGTGAAAAGGTATCCTGTTTTCTTAATATTGTTTCCATTCCTAACAAAAAACAAAAACTGACCACACTAGTCACAAGAGCACAGCGTGGTCAGTTTTCTAGTTGGTCTGGGAACTCAGCCTGCTCTCCTCTAATCGCCTCTATACTTGTGCTGACATGCCCCCCTGCACAGCCATTCAATGGGAAGACCAGTGTGCTGCTGACTCTCCTCCCCCACCTCTCTATACAGCTGAGAACAGAGGGTATGTGATCACATATAAAAATAGGGAGAAAAGGGTGTTTCTAATGTTTTTTATATCTATACACAAATGTTTTACATTTCTATTTTAAACTGCGTGGGCTGTTTTACAAGGCAAGGATTTACATACACTTTAAAGGAACTGTCCAGCAGCAGTGCAATATGGAAATCAATGACCACTGTGCTCCTGTATTGTCCATGCAGAGGTCAAAACAAAGCAAACCCTCTCTCCCCATCTCTGGGTAAGTGCAGAGATCATAATTAAATACTTTCCTATTAGCCATAGTGAATAGTTCAGGCATTACAAGTGATGAAAAATACTTACAGATTTTATTTGTAATTCAGGGCTCTCTGTGTAGCCAGCGATTACCTGTGGTGACCATTGACACATTGCGTCCAGCAGTGATCACCGAAGGTAGTCACTGGCAGTGATCACCGAAGGTAGTCATTACCTGTGGTAACCATTGACACTTTGGGGTTTACTTACTAAAGCTGGAGAGTCCAAAATCAGACTCCCTTCTGCATAGAAACCAATCAGCTTCTAACCTCAGCTTGTTCATTGAAGCTTTGGCAATGAAACCTGGAAGCTGATTGGTTTCTATGCAGAAGGGAGTCTGATTTTGGACTCTCCAGCTTTAGTAAATAAACCCCATTATGTCCAGCAGTGATCACCGAAGGTAGTCATTGGCAGTGATCACCAAAGGTAGTCATTGGCAGCGATCACCGAAGGTAGTCATTACCTGTGGTAACCATTGACACATTACATCCAGCAGTGATCACCGAAGGTAGTCATTGGCAGTGATCACCAAAGGTAGTCATTGGCAGTGATCACCGAAGGTAGTCATTACCTGTGGTAACCATTGACACATTACGTCCAGCAGTGATCACCGAAGGTAGTCATTGGCAGTGATCACCGAAGGTAGTCATTACCTGTGGTGACCATTGACACATTACGTCCAGCAGTGATCACCGAAGGTAGTCATTGGCTGTGCAGACATCTGCGAATACCTGTGTCTGTCGGCGACCTGTTCTTATAGTGAACGGGACTGGCAGCTGCACCTAATCACTGAGAGCCACAGCTGGAATGTCTGATTGCTGCCGCTTCAATTCACACCGGCCCTAATCGCCGTTGTGGATGTAGCCATAGTAAGACATTCTTATTAAAGTGATTCATACTTTGCATTGAGACAAATTGCTTGGGATTTAGGATGTTGAGAGTTTTAGAGCTTCAAGCTACAAAACGCTCAGGTGTGAACGGGCCTTATTGACCCTGCATTGCCTTTTGGGAGCGGAACCTTTTTTTAATGGTTCAGACCAGTTCAGAAATAACAGAGGAGAAGGAGACACAAGCATACAAAAAAAAAATATTTCAGCTATCAAAGCCGTGTGGATGACAAGTATTTTTTTTCTTCCAGCAATGACAAGTTATTTTTATGGTCATATCACAAGCAGTAGTGCTCTGCAGAGTCTTCAGCATGTGTTATTTTTGCTGCAGCCTCCATAAAGACTATAATTTATGTAGTGAGGCTTTACGGCTCGTGTCTATTGTCTGCACCGTATGAAAAACAACAGTTGTGGTTTGAATGTTCCACGTTTGTCTTCTTCAGATTTGGGAATTATTTGCTTGCTGATCATTGTGTTTATTATATGTGCTATATTTAGCATGGCGTGTTCTTCTGTGTATTTTACTGCTCTCAGATCACTTTAGCTTGCCCTTTCACCTATATACAGGCCTATTAAAAGGAAATCCATGTCTGCAAAGAGAAGTTACAGGCCCAAACTTAGTATCTGGTGTGACAGCTTCTCTCAAAGATTTCTGATGTTAAGTTTTGTAACAGAGTCCTTTAAAGCAGCAGTGTGAGGGGAAATGACCCTGGAAGACATTTAACCTTCTGTTAAAGCTGAAGTTTGGCTAAAAGAAAAATTCCTACTGCTTTAGTCACATCACTTACTTGTAAGTATGTTCCTTGTTGTGCAGACAGCTGGATCTTGGAGAAATCTTCACTGCAGAAATGGCTGTCCTCTTCCTGTTTCTGAATGTCTGGCACTAGAATGGTTAAAAACTTTTGGTATTCAGCCAGAGCAGTAGTACAGGCGGTCCAGCAGGGATATGTCCCGTTCTCCCTCCTTCATTGAGTAAAGTTTTTCTTCTATTGAGCACTCTGCCTTTAATACAATCTGAATGTGGCAAAGTCTGATTAGCCATAGAATTCTCCCCCCCCCCCATAGAGTCTTCTATATTCTTTTCTTCCTTTTTGTTGTAATGAGCATTGCACGTACTTTGCAGTCAAAGGTGCTACTGTGATCAAACTAGAATCCCAGAAATGAACATGCCGCAAATTTCTGCTGCACATGTGCTGCCTCTATTTACTGTGCATGAGCCCCCATTTAGAAATGTTTGACCTGATCCCATCTACTGAGTAAAGTATGTGATGATAGTGTAGGGCAGCAATTGCTCGAATGGGTGTGCTATGCTTTTATGTGGAGTTGTTGGCACGTTTCCCTGTAGTCCATGTTGGAAGCGAGCACTGGACATTGGCTCCATTCACAGTTACAGCCAGACCATGTAATGCTATCCTGCTCAACCTTTTGAAGAGCGAAGGTCATTTTTAGGTAACAGTTGCTGACCACAATGAACTATGGGGTTTTACCACCCCCAAAACTGCAAATGTAAACAAACCCTTCCTTTACTGTCCTGAGCCCCCTATAAGGCTGCTTTCATAGTGATGCGCTGCACTTTACCTGCAGGACAGTGCACCTGTGGCTTTCCTGCGGGTTAAATGAACTAAGCCATAGACTATTATTACATCTGCACTTTCTGACTGCACACCAAAACTTCTGCATTCAGGAGTGCTGGTGCTCTTTCAGGAGGTTCACCAAACCCGCAGGATGTAATAGAAGTGTATGGCTCAGTGTAGCTAGCTCACGGAAACTCGCTGTGCTTCACCTGCGGATCAGTGTGGGAGCAGCCGAATAACCCTTTTTTTTATAAGTGCTAATATGGATTTGCATTGCAGAAGTTCAGTGTATGTGATGTTTAAATGAGAAGTAGGGGTTTACTTTTCCCCCTCAGCCTGGGTTCACATATGTGCGGTGCGATATATCGCATGTGATTCGCACAAGAAGCACACCGCATTCCTGTGCAAATCACATGCCATTTGTGTGCGGTGTGATTGGAGCCATACATTTTTTCCGGCCGAAAAAAAAATCGGCAGAGTTTCGCACCGTTAATGGGTTAATTGGTCGGCCGTTTTTTCTGGATTTTGGCACTTTTTTTTATCGGTAAAGTTGGAAAAATCGGCCGATTTTCGCCGCAATGATGGGCAAATCAGCGGATCTTTTTACCGATAAAAAATCTGCGCATGACCCTTGACCTGCAAGAAAAAGAAGAAAAAGAAGAAAAGAAGAAGAATTCCAGTCCGCTATTATATTTGACATGAAAAAGTATTGCGGTTGCAACATTGTATCTATTTTTATCCGAATAAAAACATCTGTATCCGAAATGGATACAAATAGATACATTGTTGCAACTGCTATACTTTTTAATGTCAAATATAATAGCGGAGCTCTCTGCAGGGACAGAAGTAATTAAATGCCAGCCATAGACGGGACGAAAATCAGCCGATTTTTTTTACCGTTGGTGGTAACGTCGGCCTATTTGAACGACCGATTTTTCTGTTTTTTTAAAAAAAAAACTGCCGGTTTTCGACCCCTCTATGGCCTCCCTAATACAGTGATCAGTGATAGTACTATACACCACAGGTGTCAAACTGACAGCCCTCCAGCTGTTGCCAAACTACAAGTCCCATGAGGCATTGCAAGATTGACAGTTACAAGCATGACTACCAAAGGCAGAGACATGATGGAACTTGTAGTTTCGCAACAGCTGGAGGGCTGCCAGTTTGACACCCCTGCTATACAGTCACTGTAATAATGACACTGGCTGGGAAGGGGTTAGGGGTTAACATCTCAGGTAATCAAGGGGCTAAGTCCTGGTTCACACCTATGCATTTTTTAGTGCTTTTTGTGTTTTGCAGAAACTCACTACAGTCCATTTAACTTGGTTTCACATCTGTGCATTTTCAGATGCAGCGTTTTTGGAAAGAGGGACTTTTTTTGCCGGAGAAGACTGCAACAAGCATAAGTGTGAACCAGGCCTAAATGTGTGTCTAGCAAGTGTCAATACATGTAATGTGTGCTGCTTTTTACTAACTCTCTCTTTGTTTCTTCTATATGCTTTGCAGGTAGAGGAAACAGAGAGGTCATTCCCTCTGTACAGAGCCCTGTGTTGATTGTCAACACAGAGCTCTGGGCTATGATTGGACACAGCCGATCAGGAGGTCCCAGCCATGAATCATTGGCCAGGACCTGCTCACTAACTCCTGCTGTGTACAACCACAACAGGAGTAGGTGGGTTGGAACAGGCAGCGATGTACAGGTACATCACTGTGCCTGTATGGGTTGCCCATATATTGCAGGTGCGTGGACCGCAAGTGGTCAATACACTGAACGTTTCTTCTTCTGCTGCCATCAATCTCCAGGCTGCTAGAGTCCACTTGGTATCACTAGGAGCCAGCGCTACAGAGGAAGCATCGGCTTATGCAGCACCTGCTTCCTCAGCTGTTGGCGCCAGCTGCATGCACTCTGATGCTCTGGTATGATGGGTCATCAACCCATTAATCACAATGTGGTCTTGCTGTGCTGCCATCCCAGAGCATGGGCGTGCACTTTCCTGGTTTGAGGTTGCGGGCCCCATCAGAGAGCCCCATCCTCGGTCCACATGTGGGTTGAGCACCCCCGATGTGAAGCAAACTTTCCCGCCCTCATAAAGAACGTGGATGCTTTGGGAAGTTTGGATTTCATTTATAGGAGATGCTGAGCAGTACTGCTAAGAATAGGGACACCGATGAACAGCATTCGCGGTATAAGTTATTATTTTTAATAGGTTTGGAGTCACTTTAAGTTGCAGCAGATCTGTGGACTTGGTAATATTTACCATCTTATATATTTATTTTCTTTCAGTTTATGTTTTTAAACTTCCGGTTTATTTTTTTGTTGGCTTCTGGTTTGTGTTTTCAAATAACACAAGTGCCTGTCAGTCAATATTTTTTCTGTTGTTTAACAAATCAGTTTGTAAATAATAGGTGAACTACACACTAGGAACTCATTTAAATTGCTCCATCCTGTTCTCGTCTTTTAGCTAGGACCCAGTGACCTGCCCTACCTTGTTCTTCTACCATATTTTAAAAAGTCTGGACCAGAGTGAGGGACTACTCTACTTTTAGAAAAGAATGCTATACAATGTGATTCTTTTGGTTTGAATTCAGATTCAAAGAGCAGAGCCTGCTTCATTTCCTAACTGGAGGATGTCCAGCATCATCTAGCTCTTTCCTTTCCAGCCTCCACTGCCATTAGCCTGCCCATTTTATTCATCAAATTTACAGTTCTTTCAATCATGGAGGCTCAGCATCAAATGTGGGTGTCACCTTGGGTGGTTTGTACATAAGTACAGTTTGCCTAGGAATGCTCACTCCTCCAGACTGGCATCTACCCATCAAGGCATTTTGATATTTCAATAACTCCCGGCCAACTGATTGTATTGGGACCAAGGGAAGGGGCTGTGATGTTTTCAGGAACCTCTATAAAGCACCCTGCCAATCCCTCCCACCAACCAAGATCTTCCTGCATTGTATAGAGTAGCACATAGACTCAGTGATAACATCTCTTGGTCTAAATTAAGATAAGTAGTGAAAATGGAAAAGTTTTACATAAAATTTCATTAGAATTTTGATAAGGGAAGGAAGGAACCTAAAAAGGCAAAGTATATGCAGATTAAGCTCCAACTTTCGTAATGTTAGTTTTACTTAGTTTGAGAATTCCTTGATTTATATGGTGCAGCACTGAGTGTAAATTTCGCACCAGGTGAAGTGCCGACATTTCTTTTGGACCATTTATGAATGGGATACTTCAGGTGCCACAATGATTTACAATTCAGACTTGCCTTTGTCGTTTAATCAGGAGTTTCAGTAAGCTTGTGTATTTTTAAAAAATATGCATGTGATACTTACCTGCTCTGTGTAGTGGTTTAGGACAGAGCAGCCCCGATCCTCATCTTCTTGGGTCCCCCGCTGGTGCTCCTGGCCCCTCCCTCCTGCTCAGTGCCTCCATATCAAGTAGCTTGTGATGGGGGAACCCGATCAGGCTCACTCCTAATCCCCTGCTCTGTGTTTGTCTATTCACAAACAGAGCATGGCTCAGTTCCCCCCCCCCCACTCTCTCTCCTCATTGGCTCACTGACTGTGATTGACAGTAGCGTGAGCCAATAGCTTCTGCTGCTGTTTAAGCCAATGAGGAGGAAGATTCTCTAGAGAGCTGCTGCTTTCATGCACATCGCTGGATCGAGATGGGGCTTAGGTAAGTAGGGTGGCTGCTGCACACAGAAGGTTTTTAACTTCATGCATAGAATGCCCTTGAGCCCTTACAGTCACTTTAACCCCTTCCCACCCTCTTGGCATTATTTACAGGTTCTGAATTCCTGGGGTGGGGGTGAAGGAAGGATCATTGATCCTTTTACCTTTGTAATTGCCTCTCACAGTGGTCACATGATCAGGAAAAGGAAAAAAATAGAGATCACAGAAAATGTGCCAACATCTCTAACTAAACCAAAACAGACAACTGAATTCCCCAAAAGACTTTTCAGGCAATTTATGTTTCAATTCCTTTTGTCTCTTTGGGTCTTTATTTATACCCAGTTAAAACAATAAAATGTGTGCTGTGGTAAGATGCTTATATATTTCACATATCCCTGTTCAGGGAACTTAGTTTTATCATCATTTTGTGTAGCATTATTCAGTAGATCCCCAAAACATGGGATAGAACCAATGCGTTTCAATTGCTCTTATTCAGGTAGAAAGTTCAGATTTGACACTTTGGTGCTCAGAAATGGGTGGAGGCACTCATAATATAAGCCAAATGTTACATTAACCTTTTGCAACCTCAGGCCGGGGAAATCCAAAAACATGAGAACAGCCTTTGCTCTGAAGAAGGTGATTGGGTCCCCGAAATATGTCAGAAATTATTACCATCTTGTCACCATTGGAAAGTGGAGAGCAGTCTACATTGTATGGTTATGCAATCACATGCTTTTAGCTCACATGACTTGTGACTATAATATTTGTCTCTTAATTGCTGTAATACAGTGTTTAAAGACAATGTGCTATGTGTTTGCACCCCCTCTGTTCTTATGTTTTTGTACTCTTCTTCAGGGTTGATCATATAAAATGCAGTACAAATCATGCAAAATGAACAATCAGCTGGTTAAATTATAGACCCAAGGTGCAAGACAGCCCCTCATTTAACACCACCAGTTAGCCGAGGAAACCCACCCACACAGGGTAGGTCAGTGCTGACCCACATTCTGCTACTACTGTGATTGTTGCTGGAATGATGGAGATCTAGCAAGAGCTGGGGTGATTTTGTTCCTTTGGCCTCAGTGTATGTATGCCTCTCCTGTTTGGGTGGGAACTGTTCCTACCAACTACCATTGGTTAGTGGGGACCAGGGACCTTGACAGCTCGGTCTCTGGCCTGGGAGTGTGCTCTCAACACAGAAACATTTGCCATCCAATGGCGCATATGTGCAAGGCATGGGTCTTAAAAGCCGCACATGTGTTATGCACGTATCAACAGGTTAGGATTTAGTCTGGTGCGCATACACTGAGTGAAAAAAAAACAGTTCTGAAAATTCTTAATGAAATTGACCAATCTTCTTGAATGGTTAAGTCTGGTCAACTTGGAACACCTATCGCAGTCTTTATTTTTGCCCCATAAATTGACTGCAGCAGAATCTACTCCTTTCTGTGCCGCGCACCCCTATTCACAACTTCTCAGCCCAGATTTTAAGCTGCCAAATGTATGGAGAACTACTCTTTCAACTCCTGTTTGCACTTTTATATTTGTCTGGAATTCACCTCCAAGTTAACTTATGTTTTAAGCGTTTGGTAGGAGAATTTAATTTATTTGGATTTGCATTCCAAAGGTTTTAAATATACATATATAGATTTGTCTCATGATTCCATCACATGCTTTTTATGTTGTGATATTCAAAGCCAGCACAACACTGCGTATTTTAAGATCTTTATAAACTTTATTGTCTTTAGGGGTGGGGGGAAGGGTTACTGAATAGAAAACACTTGTTTATGGATTGCCTAAACAATCCACTAACCAATGAGTTCAAATTAGAACGTAAATCTAAACTACAACATCTATCATTTCTAATGGTAACGCTGTCCAGAATGCACAATATTGCCTATGAATGTTGTCACACTTTCTAAAGTTGCGATTGCTGCTCATGTGTGAAAAGTATGAACAGGATGACCAGTATGACCAAGGTTGTTCCTAAGATTAATGATAGTCAATGGGAACCAAGCTGTGACCTGCTAAGGGCTAGAAATGGCCACACAGAGTACTTTTGTTTTTACTCTTTCACATGTGTTATGACTGTTAGAGGCATGGGGATCTCATTAACAGTAAATGCTTTTTCTGTCATAGAAGTGTTATACATGTGGGTTTTGTTTATGTACAGGTAACACGACTCTACTCTACATCATAGTCACAGTTTAGGTTTCGGACTGGCCACTAGCAGCTTTATTCCATTTTCTACATCACAAAAAATAATCAGGATATCCAGCATTACCAATTTAGGCAACTTGTCCACAGTAATAAAACAAAACACGTCAAAATAAATCCCAGCCTGTCTGGTCCCTACTGCACATTAAACCTTCTTTGCTAGCAGGATATGGCTGTAGTTCTTACTTGCATAGCTGCTATCACAGTGTCTGTCTGTAGAGCAGTGTTTCTCAACTCCAGTCCTCATGGACCCCCAACAGGTCATGTTTTCCGGATTTCCATTATTTTGCACAGGTGATTTGATCAGTTTCACTGCCTTAGTAATTACCACAGCTGTTTCATCTGAGGGAAATCCTGAAAACATGACCTGTTGGGGGTCCATGAGGACTGGAGTTGAGAAACACTGCTGTAGAGTAACATGCCCTGCCTTCCTCAAGGTTTGCCATTGCACATTTTCTTTCCACAAAGTAACATGCCCTTCTTTCCCCAAAGTTTGCCCCTTCTCAGGCTCCATCACAGCAGTAGTATAATAGTCCTTGATTACTCCAGTTTCTTAGGTACACACAGCACAGCAAACTTTCCTATCCAAACTGGCTTTACCTATACTTCTCTCACTGAGTGTAGATGCCCGCAGTGCTCTGTAGAGTACTTTAAAGTGGTGGTATGGCCAAGGTTTTTTTCTTTAATTTTGGATAAAGTAGTGTTGAAATGACTGTCAAATAATCTGTGTCCTGCTGGGGAGATTTCTGTCTTGAAGATGCAACTTGAAATGACAGCAAATCTCCCCAAAGTGAAGGGAATTCCCATCTTCAACAGCTGTCACCAGAGCAATTGTCCTCATTGGAAGGTTTCTCCTCATCTCTTGCTCCGATGACAGCCCTAAACTTTAACATTCATTGCCACTTTCTGTCTCCATGGTAGTGGTCACCAAGGGAAATAGAGAAGGGTAATATCCCCAGAGGGAACACTTATAGAAAGGTACAGTCTACATTCTCCACTGCAGGTGGTGCTCGTCCGAAACGGCAATGCAGCTGGAGAAAGTCAGGAGAAATGAGCTTTCTTGACATTCTCTCGATCCTCTGGGGCAGTGTTCTGGTTGGCTACACTGCAACCAGGTGACCCTGGTGGCCATTTTGGGAAACACAGTCTTTTTAAGTCCCTGCCCACGTGTTTTGGCACACAGTTGCAAGTTGGCTAGTGTAGGGGCAGCACTAGCTGCAGGGAGGGGTTCCAGAGGAGTAGGGAAAGCTTAAAAGAGAAGCTGGCTTCAGCCCGCTGTCAGCTGAAAATGGGTCACAGGAGTGCAGAACGAACTGCACTCCTGTAATCTACAGGAAAAGCACAGCCAAAAGAGCTTTGGTTGTACTTCTCCTTTAAGGACTTCATTTGCATCTGAGTAAGCTCCCTTTTGGGTTGGACTGGCTAGGCCACACTCCACTGCCTTTGACAATCACTGTCTCCAGCTCAGGCCTATCCACTGATGACTCTCCACTTTGACTGTTGTGAGTTCCTCGGTCGGGTGTGCTCCCCGCTGCGTTGTTGTACTGCTTTGCAATTTTACAGTTCATCATTTGCTGCAATCTGGGACACTGTGTGTTCCATGCCGCCGCACCACTCTGCACCCACCTAACACACTGACAGCAATAAAACTTGAAAGGTGGTCTAATACTTCTCCACTCCAAAAATATCCAAAAAAAGTTTTGCCTTTGCATTCACGTATTTAGTAAAGTTTTCATGCAACAGTTACCCATAATACACACGTTTTTCCAGTCGAATCAAGTTAGAAAATGTGTGACTCCTGAATGAAAGTTGTATAAATCTTTTGTTAAGACAATTATAAATAGAACTCCAAGTATTTTAATAGATTTAATTAAGTGCCACTTTATGACTCCAGCCTAGTTATTTTCCTTTCTTTTTAAATCAGCATTGGCAGGTTTTATACACAGAAATGTTTGACATTATGAAGTTTACCTGTGTAACAAGAGTATGTTCTGTACTCTGCTGGTGAACATTTTAACTTCGTTTTATTAAGGATGCTGGAATAACTTCAACTAAATTACTGAAACAAGAAATATAAATTGATAACATTTAAATATATTATCGAAGACTTATACAGTACCAAGACAATTAGCCATGAAACCAAACTGGCATGAATAATGTGTGCAAGTGCGTGTCATTGATATAGACACAGGCAGCACTTTTATCTGTTTTCGAATATTTAGTCATACTTGAACAAAGCCAAAACCTGTCACGCTCTTTAGACTTGGACAAGATTTCTTCAAAGCAGGCTTTACTCTCATTGATGAGACGCATGAACTATGCTGTTGCCAGAATTAAACCATTAATAAATAATTAACTGCTCAACTGGTTGGCCTTTTTTGTATATATTAGATGCACTGCAAAGTAAATGCACTTGTGTGCATCTCCTTGTGTTTGTAGAGGCATTGCATTTTTCAAAGCTGGAACCCAAAGGCAAAATACATGCAAATTTAGCATTTCTATATTTATGAATACATCAGTAAAAGTATTTTTTTTTAATGCAAGTAGTGTAAATACCTGAATTTGGCCTGGTATCAGAATTTTGCAAGTCTCAGTACAGCACAGCTTAGACTGATAGAGGGAGAAACAGTGCAAGCAGCCAGTTAGTGGTGCTGAGGTACTCATGTGTTAACTGAGAGCATGCTAATAGAAGAAAGGAAATGAACTTATCAGTTTGTTATATCTCCTTCACTGTCCAATCACAGGCTGAGGCTGGCACAAGAACTGGTTCTATTAACCACAGTAAAGAAACATATCAGGTCTTCTGCCCTGCCAGGCAAGTTTGAGCTATGTAAATCTCAGGAGAGATACAAATCCTTGGTAGATAAAACAGTTCCCACATATTGTATACTGCATGTATTTCATCTGTGTCTTTAGCATTTTGCCTGGAGTTCAGATGTATACTGAAACTGCAGCTAAAGTTTATTTTCTAGTTTTGGATAGAAAGGGGAAAGAGTAGATCCTCGGCCAGCTTCTTATTGTTGTCTGTGCCCTCACTGAGATAATTACTCTTCACTTTCTGCCCTGGCACAGCAATAAAATCGATCTCTGATCAAAGTGAGGGCAGATCCCACCTTTGACAGCTGGCACTGGAACAGGTGTTGCTTCCCATTCCCTCTTTTCCATTCCCATTCCCTCATCCCCTGTTCCAGTAGTTGCTGTCACATTTCTGATTTCCTCTCACTTTGTGTCTCAGTGACCAAGGTCACCAGGTGATTCTCGTTAAACGTTACATCATAAGCTCCTGATTAGAGATGAGCTCAGGCATGTTCAGACACACCTGCCCTGAGCTATCCTGCCGGGAAGCTGTCAAAGTGGACAGCCAAGGCATCTCCTGCGTATGCAAGGGCCATGCATATGGCTGAACTCATCCCTTGTTTTAACTCATACCTACATTATCTAAAACTAAAGAAAATCATTTTTTGGCTGGTATTTTACTTTAAAGTGGAGCTCCATCCAAAAGGGGAAGTTCTGCTTTAACGATAGATCCCCCGCTCCCCGCTAAGGATTGGGAACTTTGGGGAGCTAGTACCTGAAATTGACAGGTATCTGCTCACACTTCAGCTGCGATCGCCTAGGTGATCGGAAGCAAAAATTGACCCCCCCTCTCTCCCCGTAGTCTTTTGGGACACGTGACAGGTAGAAGACTACGGGACCATTCAGAAAGCGCAGCGCTTCTCGAACATGCGTAGTGGGCACCCGATTGTGAAGCTGCAAGCTGTCGCAGCCAGGTGCCCACTCTGAAGATTCTGGCACCAGGAACACAAGACGGCCGGTAAAACGGGCTGTGGGGAGGACACCGCGGGATCAAGGGACAGGTGAGTGGCTGTTTTTTAAACATCAGCAGCTCCACTTCAAGGTCTCCATTTTGGGCAACTTGGACGGGAAACATAGGGCAGCACTTTAGAGAGGAGGGGTCCTTTTAAAATTAAATGAATGAATGTTTTCTAATGTTTATGCAATTTCCATTTATGACAAACCTCCCAGTGAATTTAGAGCTTATAAAGAAAACAAAGAATTTACGCTCCAGGGAAATGTCAAAACTATTCTTGTAATGGGGCCCCCTGTCATCGCAAAGATTAAATCATTAGCTTTGTATAGGCAGGGTATCATTAAAAATAAGTTTTACTTACCTTTTCATAACTTCTCCCTCCAGTAGGGCAAAGTGCTAAAACAATTAGGGATCAATCAGAAATGATCTGTCAGGGACATTGCTGTAGTAATCTGAATTCTGATACGTGGTTGGCATGGTTTATGGCACTTTGTACTTTAGTTTTGCTCTTTGCATTTCCTTGTAATGCAGGCCATAGACAGGTCGAAAAGCGGCCGTTTTTTAAAAAAAAACCTGAAAAATCGGTCGTTCAATCGGCCGACGTTACCACCAACGGTAAAAAAATCAGCCTATTTTCGTCCCATCTATGGCCAGCATTTTTACTTCTGTCCCTTGCAGAGAGCTCCGCTATTATATTTTACATGAAAAAGTCTTACGGTTGCAACAATGTATCTATTTGTATCCATTTCGGATACAGATGGTTTTATTCGGATACAAATAGATACATTGTTGCAACTGCAAGACTTTTCATATAAAATATAATAGCGGACTGGAATTCTTCTTCTTTTTCTTCCTCTTCTTCTTTTTATTCTTCTTTTTCTTTTTCTTCTTCTTGCAGGTCATGGCTCATGCGCAGGTTTTTTATCGGTAAAACGATCAGCCAATTTGCCCATCATTGCCGGGAAAATCGGCCGATCGTCAAAATCAGCCGCAAATTTTCCAACTTTACCGATTAAAAAAAATGTGCCAAAACCCGAAAAATAGCCGACCAATTAACCCACTAACAGTGCGAAAATCGGCCATTTTTTTTTCGGACGAAAAATCAGCCGATTTTCGACCTGTCTATGGCCTGCATAAGACTTCTTCTTTCTAGATTCTTGAGGTGAATATTGAAAAGAAAGATAGATTATGAGCATATTTGTTTCAGCTTCCAGAAATACAGTATTTATCCCATTGGATCCTCACTTTGAAAAATGAATAATGAAATTACACATAACCATTTCACAACAGACATACAATAGAAGTATGTCCTTCAGACACAAACTCGCTTTGTTTTCCGAATAGTCAAAATGAAGTTGGTAGCATGTGTCATCCATCATTAGGGCCATTAATACAGCATTCTTCCCACAGAGGCAATATGTCCTTCAAATGGGCACAGCTTTTTTCAGCATGACATTTTTACAAACATATTGCACTGACACCTATGCTTGATGTGTTCATTTGCTGAATGTTTGATGCCAGAAAGTAGATCTGAACACTATCACTAAAATATAATATTACCGTGGTGAATTCATTTTAAAATTGGCTCTTAATGTCTCAGAAGGTTCTCATTTATTCAGACCATGATATACAGAATACTAGGTAGTGACACCCAATTGGACTTGTTCTGTAATGTTGAAGACATTGGGGAAGATTTACAAAAACTGAATCTGGTGCAGCTGTGCATGGTAGCCAATCGGTTTCCAACTTCAGCTTGTTCAATTAAGATTTAACAATAAAACCTGGAAGCTGATTGGTTTCTATGCAGAGGTGCACCAGATTTTGCACTTTCACATTTTAGTAAATAACCCCCATTGCGTAGCTTATCCAAGCCACTTTTATAAAGAGTGTCATGAAAATACCCCCGAGTTTACATCCACACAGGCAGCACAGACACCTTAATCCAATCACAATGGAATGTGTTACTGCAGATATTGATTGTCCAAGAACAGGGTGATTGCAGAACTTTCAGGGCTGGTTCACACCAGAACGTGCTTGGGGAAAGGCGTTCAAAACGCACTGCCTTTGCAATCTACTGTACTGTGCATGCCAATACAATGCTAACAGCACCAAAAATGCAGATCACAAGAGCAGTGCATTTGTGGGCACCAGATCTCATGGTACCACAGTCCCATGTGATTTGGTGTGGCTTGTTTTCCAAAAGTAGTGCATGCGCTTCTTTTTGTGTGATCCAGTGTGATTTCAGCCCATTACATTGAATGGACTGAAAATTACACTGCAGGGGAAAGCACAGGAATCAAAATGGAGTGCATACTGTGATTCTGGTGTGAATTGGCTCTCATACCTTCCATCTGTCAATGCTTTGTAAAAGTTCTTGATTCACACTGCTGTTATACATGCTGAAACCTGTGTGAACTAGGCATAACATAAGTTCTCCTTTAAAAAAAATGATAAATACTCGTTTTTTGCAGGTCAAAAAATATGTATTTCTTTTTTTATTTTTCAAATGAGCATTCAGAGCATTGCAGCCACAATCAGCAGATCGCGGGTGCAATCTTAGGATCCGGCAGACTCCCAGAATAGCTGTCTACCCAAACCTTGTACAGGCAGGCAGTTATCTGACAGCAGGAAGATCAATGGACTAGTTCGTTGAGAAATACAAAGCGTCAGCCATTACTTGTAGGCATCAGTACTTGTAGGCATTCATTCACAGGAAACTGTGAATGAATGATGTGCCCGTGTAGGCGGAGCCCTGCGCGGCCTTGATCTTTTCAAGTTGTGACAGTGTGTCCGGGGAGACAATCCCCCGTCTGCTGTCACAAGGAGGTGGGATGGGGGGAAAGGCTGCAGATGCTGGAACATGGTAAATGTTCCACCCTAAAATGAGTGGAACAACTAACATGTTTCGAAAATGCTGACAGGTAGTTTTTTATGACAAAAGACACCCTATTGATCCCTTCTGTCATAAAGTCTTCTCTCTGTCTGTCAGCATTAAGGTACACTGAGCATGTGCAGCTGATGGTGTGACTCCCATGCATATGTGTGTCATCACAACCCAGCCAATCAAGCAGCTGAAGAGTCCAAACCCTGGAGAAAGACCGGGACAAGTTGGAAGCACCCTTGATTAGGGGGAACACTGACAGCGCAGCAGTGGAGGGGGTCATTTGGCTAAGACCTCCTGGGAGCCCATTTTTTTTAAAAATGTGTAGTTTAATTCCACTATAAAACAAACCTATCCCATATTTCCAATGTTACTGATTGTGTATTAGACTATCTGTACAGAATGGAGCCATACAGTATGTATACTAGAAAAATGGCTTGCTGAAACTGTCCTGACTGGTCAGAATTAGGCCAGCTTTACACATTTGCGTTGTGGTCATCTACACTTTTGTACCATGTGTTTCAGTAGCTGTCAAAGTACATGTACGCAAACACATGCATTGGATGCATACGCCTGTGACAATGACGGCGACCCCCAGGATTAATGTTGTTTTTATCTCCTTCTTACCTTGTCCGTTAATGGGGTGTGATGTTGCTCTTTAAAGGGATAAAACATGAGAAAATGTTCATGTATTACAGAGATGTACTGCATATTTTTTTTTTGTTTCACTTTAAAGCTACTCTGTATCCATCCTGAGTGGTGATTTTACCAACTGACAGCGCCCTCCCTTCCCTTGTAATGTGTGTGAATTGATCACATTGCTTGAGAAAAACCAAGCCACACATGGCCAACTCAATGTAATATATGTGTGAAATCTGATTTCTGTCCCTTTTGCTCCAGAGATGACGTAGGAGCCATTTTTCTTTGCATTCAAACATTCTTTGGATCATGTTACTCACAGGGTGCACTGCATAACTGACCAGGATTAATAGTTAACGTATATAGAACACAGTGAGGGCTTGTTTGCCAGAAATGATCGCTTGCCAGCTTGGGAGGGTCAGAGAAGGGATGAAAAAGGTGATATTTGTTATTTTAGTAGTGTGGATTATATGTAATGGTTTGCTGCTAGTCTACACGTGCAATGCTTGCTTGTTCTCAGTAGTGTAAGGGACTATTTTTGACTCTATCTTATGTAACACCCTGCATTAATACTTGTTGCAGGATGTTAATTAAACACAAGATGGCAGTGGTTTGCGGTTCAGTTATCCAGATGCTATTGAAGAAAAGCCTTGTTGAACTTGTATGCTGGTAGCAGGACTTCTGCGCTCAGGCAAGGAGTGAACAGACTACATTTCCCAGAAGAGCTGGCAAAGGGACGGGAGCATATATAGAAGCTCGGGAACTTTACAGGAAGTAGATGGTGAGAGGACGGGTGCATGTGTGGGACTCCAGTGATCTGGTCTGGATCGAACTGTTGAGTGGAGAAGGAACGAAGGATTGCAGACCACTGGTTTTGCTGATCAGCAGGACAGTCCATCCTGTGAGCAGGTGCATTGTACTGCTGTCATCGGCATCGCTCCTTAACACAGGGACCAGAAGGACACGGGGCCCCCCAACTGAAAGTCTTCCTCTTACACTACTGTACAAAGGCTACAGACCGGGTTAGAGGGTTCCACACATGGATCATCACAAGTTGCAAGTGACTGTGCTAAGTTTCAATTGTTCAATTCAGTACACCATACACCTTATTACACTGAGACCCAGACCGCCTAGGCCACTCTGTATTACAGCCTCCTACTAAGTGTCTGTCTAAGCCACAGGACTCTGGCTACAGCACATTCCCCTGCAGACAGGATTACATTTGTATGTCATTTCAAGCCTCTTCCTACTCCAAAGGAACCTGCTTCACCAGACTAGTTCACCATCTTTAGGGGTTCAACCTCTGCTGACGTTTGCTTCTGCCACTTTCTACAATCTTAGCTATTTCTTGCCTTCATCCTCTGTGTTAAAGAGACCTTACCCAGTTTCAACATAAGAGGGAATCTTTCTGTGACTATACCATCTTAAGGAAATCCTTCTTTTATATAGGGAAGGATTTGAATCCTAATATGCACCAACTAGGGCCCATCAAGCGTGCAAAAGATTGGCTACCTTTACTCATAGAGATACAAAAAGGGACACTATTGCTCATAACAAAAGTATTAATCTCCAGATATAAACCCAGTTACCAGTGACTGAGAACCCACAAGTTAGCCTGATATCTTGATAGTGCACTCCAGCTAACTTCTGAAGAGATATCTCAGAAAGCTGGAATTGATGTTTAAATTCTGATCCTGCAGGACATTAGGGGTTGCTTGAAGTGATACTGTGTTATATTACTTTGTTGTACCTTTTAGAGTGTTTAACATTTCTTTTGTGCACATCTACTGTCATTCTTGTTGTGTTTGCACTCTTTATTATCCTGACTTCAATAGAACCAGAATATTTGCTCACTTTAAACTGTGTGTTAATTTTATGGTTCAAAGCCAGGGAGTCCTCCTGGTCAAAGATTCACAGTAGTGTCTGCAGGGGCTGTACTTTCAAGGCAGGTTCAAGACAGACAGGAAACCCAAAAATATGCAGCGGCCCTCAAGAGGGTAGCGCTACGCTCATAGTGGAAAGGGCAGACTAAAAGTGAACATGTTTTCCATTTGAAATTAAAAAAAAAAAAGAGCATATATACACCTCACGATACCTTCTATTTCCCCTGTTAATTAGAAAAGCTTTTTCTGAACCCTTTGCTGATTTGGTTACACTTCATTACTGGGGCTTGATTTTCTATGACTTCACAACTAACTCCAATTGTCATTCTATTGTCCAATGAACCTGGAAGATGGCAGTTGATGGAGCTTAGAGCTAAATAAGGGAAAGCCAGGCCCCAGTAAGGAAATGAAACAAAACAAGAAAGGTGCACAGAAGCTTTTGTCTTATCAGTTCCTGCACAAATGTACCCTATTTTCTAGGACATAGGCCTTCTTCCTGACTGACATCCTCAGTTGTTAGGATGCAGGAATACTGCTGGAATACTGTCCAGGTCCTCCCCAGTTACTTAGGCACATAGGCTCATTCACATGTTTCTCCAATAACCAGTCTAGGGGTTGTTTTTTTTTTTTTTGTTTTTTTTTTTAAGAATTGGGATGGGGACGAGGGAGATGAGTGTGATACTCCAAATTAGAAATGATGTACATTAATGACTAATCATCAAGGCAAGCTGTATTGGCACCCTTGCTTGAATCAAACAGTGGACTTCAGCTTAAGGCAGTAGTAACAGTAGTAATTTGTTTAGAGCCCCAGAGCAGTATTCCTTTAAGCAGTAGTGAATGGATGGACAAAGCTCTTCAGAACACCAGCCGGTATTCCCTTTGCTAGACCCGCAGCTGACTTCATAGCACCAAAGGAGGGTGCTATGTGAGTACATCCTCAGGGATATCTGTACTCACAAGGCCCAAGAGCAACTGGACACCTTCCTCCATGATACCAGACTAGATTTTCAGGAAACATCCCCTCAGTCAGCATAACAGGTCTCAGCGATTCAGGCCCTCAGCTAGCCCACCTAAGGCCTGCAGAAGCAGCTGCCTGGGGGGGGGGGGGGGTAAGGTGCCCTCTCCTAGGCTTGGGAAATCCTATCCAGGAAAGACCCAGAGCCCTGTGTGCTCACTGACTATATACAGTTACCCAGCCCCTCCTGGAATAGGGCAGTCGGTGGGTGGCAAAAATCCCACTCAGCCGCACATTTGTGCTGCCCCCCAACCACAGTCTAAACAAGGCCTAGCATAACATACAGCTGAGTTCAGATCCATAAAAAATTCTATGTATTATGGATATGAACGCAGAGTGTTTGGTGTATTTGTGCATGAGCCCTCAAATGAAGTACAGGTTCTGTTTGAGGTGGGTGATATCGGCCCTGGTTCACACCTGTGCGACTTGTCATGCAATTTGACAGCTTCAAATTGCATGATAAGTCGCACCCTATTGTCGGCAATGGGACCATTTGAATCGGTGCGACTCTGACTTTGCGGTGCTGCACTGATTTGAAAAAAGGTTCCTGTGCTATATATCTGCGAGTGATGGGAATGTACAATATATATATGTAAAGCGCTGCGTAAATTGACGGCACTATATAAGTACCTGAAATAAATAAAATAAAAATAAAATATTTATTTCTGATTTCAGGTGCGACTTGTACAGACATTGGTGCATGAAGTCACATAGATGTCAGCCAAGTCGCACCTGAAATCGCACTGACATACGGCTTTGAAATTGTACGACTTCAAATGAAGTTGCATGATTTCAAAGTTGGGTCTAGTGTGAACCGGCGCTAAAACGTCTCCTTCATCCTGACCTTCCTGTACCCCAAACTTGGTTTTTATACTGCAACAAAAGGATCAGGGTGGGGAAAGGTTTCTGGATCCTAGAAGTCATTCTGTACAAACTCCAGACTCCACACGGGTCCCGATCACTCATGGGAACTCTGGGGGAAAGGAAAGGGCCAGAAAGGTGAATCATCGTGAAATTCAGAAAGAAACGTTTTTAAATATAAGAAATAAAATTCAGAGCACAAAGCTAAAAGAAAAGGTGAACTTGCTGTTTATAGGGAACTGTAATGTATTTTCAGTGAGCACAGATTTGATATATTATTACAGTGGCTACCTTATAGCAAACATTGATCTGACTTTAACATGTTTCCATTCCATTCTGCACAGCTTGTTGTATTAAATACAATCTATAGATTGGCCACTAGAGTGAGCAAACACTCTATTTTTGCAGTCCTTTTGCCTCCAATCTGTTGAAATAGGTTATCATCCACATGGGGAGAGATTTACTAAAACTGGAGCATTCAGAACCTGTTGCAGCTGTGCATGGTAGCCAATCAGCTTCTAACTTCAGCTTGTTCAATAAAGCTGTGACAACAAGCCCTCATGCACACGGGACGTTTTGATAACACTGGTAACGTCAGCTGTGTAAAGTCCCGTTAAAAACCAGAGTTTTTCAGCATTTTTGCATTAGTGTTTTGCCACAATTAGCTCCGGTTTCCCGCATTTGCGTTTTAGCATTTTTTTGTACCGAAAACAAAATTTGGGGGTCAAAAAAAATCCAAAAACACCGGTTTGTGGCATTTTACCGCATTTTTCAGCGTTAGAGTTTTTTTTACAGCTATAAAACTCTAGCAATCCACTAGTCCTGGGTTTTTTTTCCAGCCAAAAAACACCCCTGCCAAAAAACGTTGATTATAGTCCATGTGTTCATGGATAGGATAACATGCTGGGGGGTTTACTGGCTGCAGAGAAAAATGCCAAAAACAGCCGCTGTAAAAATGCAAAGTGCTCATGAGAACTAAAACCTGGAAGCTGATTGGTTTCTGTGCACAGCTCCATCAGATTATGCACTCTCTAGTTTTAGTAAATCTCCCCCATGGAGTGCACTGTTTTCAGTGTGTTAGCCGACTCAAAGATTTTTACTGTATTATAAGAGCTAAACTTTTGTGCTCAGCTTTGACATTCTGAGGAAGATGGGTACCTATGTGTGGGGTCCTGTTTTTTTTTTTTATTTCCCTTCAAACTTTTACAATTTCCAAAAGTTGGGATGCTCTGTAAAATCTAAATAAAAACAATGCAATCATTTACAAATCTCATAAACCCATATTTTATTCACAATAAAAAATTGAAAACAAATCAAATGTTTAAACTGAGAAAATATATAATTTTAGGAGAAACATAAGGTAATTTTGAAATTGATGGCAGCGACATGTCTCCAAAAAGTTGCAGTGTAGCATCCCCTCGTCTTTTAACAACACTGTAAATGTCTGGGAACTGAGGAGACCAGTTAGTGGAGTGTTGGGAGAGGAATGTTGTCCCATTCTTGCCTGATATAGGATTCTACCTGCTCAACAGTCCTGGGTTGTCTTTGTCACATTTTTCATTTCGCCAGATGCACCAAATATTTTTCAACTGGTGAAAGGTCTGGACTGCAGGCAAGCCAGAAAGGCACCTGTACTTTTTATTACTATGAAGCCATAGATGCAGCATGAAGTTTAGCATTGTTTATGACATTTGTAAATCATTGCAATTTATTTTTATGTAGTTTTTACACAGCGTTCATGGGCGGACTGACCATTTGGAAACTCGGGCACTGCCTGAGGGCCTAGGGTCAGTAGGGGGCCCCATGAGATGCCCCTGGTACCTTTTTCATAGGCTTATTTGAGTTTGGGCAAGGACACAGGGGCCCCATGATCCCCTATTGCCCGGGGGCCCCATGAGTTGTCAGCCCGCCCCTGACAGCGTCCCAACTTTTTTGGAATTGGGGTTGTATATGGGACTGGTAAATGGGTGGAGACTGCATGAGATGTACATTTTCACAGAAATGGTTGCCCTTGCAGTATTTTATATGGTCAATCATCTTTATTCAATTATTTTTATTGAGATAATTCTGGTAATATTGCCAGTTTAGAAGCAGGTTCCTAGTCCTAGACAACACACTGCTTTCAATTAACACCTTACTATCCATGGTCTGCAATTAGACATTCGTCAACAAGGGGTTAATCTCCAACCACTGATCAAAAATCCTGTAGTTTACACTTTAGCAAAGTTGTTCTTTAAATCTTCTTTTGATAGTGAAGTTGCTTTTCTGTTTTATAAGATTAATGGAGTACACATGAGTTACAGTTTATCATTTGGTGTAATCAAAGCGACTCTATTATTTTTAGTCGTCCAAAGTGCGCAAAGACAAATTTGGTAGTGTTTGCAACTGCAGTTGTCTGCCAGTAGATGGTGCTGTAATACTCACATTTTCCCCAGATCATAGTAGTCTGCAAAGCTTTAGCTGACAGCATTTTAATATAACTTTTAAGGCTAGTTCACACTAGATGCAGTTCAGTGCAATTTTTTTCTGCATCGAAAAATGCCTGCACAGTGTTTTCCATGTATTCCAATGGCCCTAGTTCACACCAATGCAGTCAGTTCCAGTCTGTTTCTGGTGCAGAAGAAAAAAGTAGAACATGTTGCATTTTTTCTGCACAGAACCATACTGGAACATGGCAAACTGCATCAAAACTGCACCAGAACTGCATGTGGTGTGAACTGTAAGCAAAAACGTATACGGAATGCATCCGGAGTGCGTTTTTGTGGTGTGAACTGGCCCTTAAAATCATTTAGGGGGCTGTTGCACATGGGGTATCTGTAGGAATTAGATTCTAATTACCTATACACTAAATTAAAATTGTAACTATTTATATTCAGTTTACACATTTATATATACTTATTTATTTGTCCACTAATACAATGTGACTTTGGTTTTTGCCATGGTGGAGAGTTTGGAATCTGATGGTTTCATTGTTTCTGTGGACAGGTGTCTTTTATACAGGTAACAAAATGAGATAAGCAGCACTCCCTTTAAGAGACTGCTTCTAATCCCAGCTTGTTACCTGTATGAAATACACCTGGTAGCCAGAAATCCTGCTGAAAGATAGGGGATCAAATACTTATTTCCCTCATGAACATGCAGATCAGTGCATCATTTGTCAGACATGCATTTCTGCTGAATTTGTTGTTGCTATTCTGTCTCTCAGGGTTACAATACACCGACCATTTGATTTGCAGACATATCATTTCTATATGAGTGGGCAAACTTTCAAACTCATCAGGGGATCAAATACGCATTTCCTTCACTGTAAAATATTACTTACTACTATTTAATATTTACCACTTGCAGCCAGCAGGTGGTGAGTTCCAAATAGAAACTGTAGCTAACTTTTTTTTTTACAGCTCATGCTGCAAAGAGCTAATTAGCAGAAGAGATCAGATTGCGCAGGGTGCTGATTGACTCAAGGGAGCAACATTCAATCTCTTCTTTCCTAGTAGGAGGAAGATTCCGGCTTTGAATGCTGCCATTCCAATGATGGTGTTGCCGTTCAGGAGCTTTTCTGCGTTTTTTCCGAAGCCCTTGAATTTTCCCTGTTTTCCTATGTGTTCTTGTACACATAGTCATTTACAGTCGTTTACAGGCAGCTGAGTTTACAGTCGTTTTTTTGAACGCACCAAACTTGTGTTTAGGAGTAGATTTTACCGGCGTTTCAAGCTTGTAAATACTTGTAAATGCGGTTAACCGTGTTTATAAGAGTTTGTGTTTAGAAACGTTTTTTAACTCTTCCATATCCAGATGCTGTCCAGAGCCTTTTATCATCATCAGAAATGCATGCAAAGTGTTTTCCATGTATTCAAATGGACCCGGTACACCAGCGCAGTCAGTTCCAGGTTTTGCGTGAAGGAAAAAATGGTAGAATGTGCCGCATTATGCTCATGACGGGATCCATAGTGAATACAACCAGAAAAGACAGGTCATCGCAACACATACTGCTCTCTCTGCTTCTGCTCTCTCTATTTCTCTCAAAATGTCTGAAATAGTGAATTATTTACTATTTTTCAGTGCATTCTGGGAATTTGGGAAGGTCTCCTGATGTTATCTTTTAAAAACGCTTCTAAACGCAAGCACACATAAACGCGGTATGCAACCCCGGCTAAACTGACTTTTTTAACCTAATTTTTCTAGCAGTCAGTTTCCATCGTTCAGAAGAGTTTTCCAAACACCCCGTGTACCTGAACCCCGAAGGCGACAAGAAGAATCCCAGACATACACTGCGATGATGGTGGCTCTGTTTTCTGAAGTATTTGGATTGTTCACTAACCTGAATGAGAGTTTTCTATCACATGTACAAATTGGATCTGTGATGAAAATAAGAGATAAGCAGTCTATGTATAAGGCTCCATGCACACGGGGCGTTTTAATAACGCTGGTAACGTTAGCTGTGTAAAGTCAAAACGTGAGTTTTTCAGCGTTTTTTAGCATTTTTGCATTTGTGGTTTTTAGAGTTTTTAGTAAAACAAAAGACCAAAAATGCTGGTTTGCTGCGATTTACCGCGTTTTGCTGTGTTTTTCAGCATTAGAGCATTTTTACAGCTAAAAAACTCCTCTAGACACCCACTAGTCCTGGGTTTTTTTTCCAGCCAAAAAACATTCCTGCCAAAAAACATTGATTCCAGTCTATGTGTGCATGGACACATAGGATAACATGCTGGGGGTTTTACTGGCTGTAGAAAAAAAACACCAAAACCAAAAACAGCCGCTGTAAAAATGTCCAGTGTGCATGAGGACTTATATTTGTAAGGGTTTCATCCTTCAACTTTTAAAACGGCTAGTTCTTCATGAGGCCAGTGCTTACAAGTGTTTTTTTAGGTAAAAGGAAGCCATAAAGATGACTTAGCAATGGGTGGACTGACAACTCATGGGGCCCTAGCAACGGGTGGACTGACAACTCATGGGGCCCCTGGGCAATTGGGGATCATGGGGCCCCTGTGTCCTTGCCCAAACTCAAAAAAGCCTATGAAAAAGGTACCAGGGGCATCTCATGGGGCCCCCTACTGACCCCGGGGCCTTGGGCAGTGCCCAAGTTTTCAAATGCTCAGTCCGACCCTGCTTAGGAATAGTGTTGTCACCTGGCAAAAGTTACTACTGTGAGTGTATATTACTGTGGTAGAGACATGACATTATAAGGGGTTGATTTACCAAAGGCAAATAAGCTGTTCACTTTGCAAGGGAAGTTGCACTTTGCAAGGAAGTTTTCCCTAGGGCTTAGTGAATGCGGTGAAATTTTACTTTGCAAAGAAAACCCAATCAAGTGCAAGAAAGATAAACCTTTGCCTGCGCATGGTTGGATGATGGAAACTTCATTTACTAAGCTATTGGGGAAATTCCCTTTCAAAGCACAACTTTCCTTGCAAAGAAAATATTGTATTTGTCTTCATTAAATCAACCCTTAAGGGCAGGGACTAATGGGAGAAGGTAGGGCCTCATTCACACCACCTGCGGTTTATAATGCAAACAAAATGCATGGTTTAAAAAAAAAAAAATTGCTGTTCTTAATGGCCATTCTCTTCTCAAAGAAAGCATTGTAATAAAATAACAAATGCTCATTTTTTTAAGTGGGGTAAACCTCTCTAGAAATTAATTTTAATGCTTTTAAAATGCATCAAAACTCATGTGCATGAAATTTACACATTTCAAAGCTAATGACCAGGCAAATGACAACAGGAAACTCTATAAAAATGCATACAAAGCACATACAGAACACATACCAAACACAAAACTCTTACAGATCACTTGCCTCCAAGAAATAAAGATTATTATTAATAATATTAATATTATTATTATACAGGATTTATTTTGTGCTATACAGTACAATTATAATACAGGGCTCTGCCCGTGAGAGCTTGCAATCTAAAAGGGAGTGGCAATTGATATAGGTAATAACTGGGTGGAGAAGAGTTGATGGAGGAAGTAAAGTTTTTAGGTGGAGAAGGGATAAGCTTCCTGGAAGAGATGGGTTTTCAGGGATCATCTAAGCCCTGGTACACACTAGCCCGCAGGGTGCGGGTTGCAGGAATCGCACCTGTTTCCGCAACCACCAGCAGCCAAATCATGCTGCTCTTGCGAGATGCAATGACACCTCCATGCATATCAGCCCTCAGCACAATCACAGGTGCGGGAACCTCAGAAAAACTGCATGATCAAAAAGACCATGTGGTTTCCCTGCGAATGCATGTAGAAAAAGGTGCATGCATTTTTTGTTTTGCATGAAATTTGGGCACAGCGGCCTATTCAAATGACTGGACTGCTGTGCACTAGTGTAAACCTAGCCTAAAGGTGTACAGAGTTGGACATTAAGGTAGGGAGTTTCAGAGGATGGCAGAGGCTCTGGAGAAGTCCTGGGGGTTAGCATGGGTGGGGGTTGACAAGGAAGCTAGAGAGTAAGGCAAGCCATAGATGATGCAGTTTTCTTTCCTTCCACCATGGGTTGCATGAACAAAAATCACTTGATTTCCCCATCAACACAGTCAGTGTCAATGGGGGAATCCCTCCTGCAGCGCTATTGTGTTCTGCCCAGGGGCGGACTGACCATTTGGAAACTCGGGCACTGCCCGAGGGCCTGGGGTCAGTAGGGGGCCCCATGAGATGCCCCTGGTACCTTTTTCATAGGCTTTTTTGAGTTTGGGCAAGGGCGCAGGGGCCCCATGATCCCCTATTGCCCAGGGGGCCCCATGAGTTGTCAGTCCGCCCCTGGTTCTGCCTGTAGGGAACACAATGATTACTGCTGGCATCTATAGCAGGCAGTAATCACATGCCAAAAATCCAACAGGCTGGTTATACTGAAGTCGATTGACGTATCGACTTCAGTACAACTCACCTGCCCATAGCTGGAATAGAACTTGGCCAGTCCCTGTCGAGATTTGATCTATCTATGGTCGGCTTAAGAGGTCTTGGTAGGAGTGAAGAGGACAGATCAAGGGAGCGGGTTTTGCCTTTATATTAACTTTCATTTTTGTATAATTAAATGTTTTTAGTTGATAAGAACAAATAACATTAAAGATACTTGTTTTTGAGCTATAGAATGTGATTAACAATTTATTCAGACAATTTGTTTTTTATCTGATAGTTGTAAAGGTATCCTTTTCCTAACTTTTTGATTGTTTTTTTTTTTTAAATGCTCCTAGCTGAGTTAGCACTTCCGCCTGGCAGTACTAGGGTCGTTGGTTCGAATCCCAACCATGGCACCACCTGCCTGGAGTTTGCATGTTCTCCCTGTGCCTGCGTGGGTTTCCTCCGGGTACTCCGGTTTCCTCCCACACGCCAAAGACATGCGAATTGGATCCTGTCTAAAATTGTCCCTAGTATGTTTATGCATGAATGTGAGTTAGGGACCTTAGATTGTACCTCCCTTGAGGGTTAGGGACTGATGTGAATGTACAATATATATGTAAAGCGCTGCGTAAATTGACGGCTCTATATAAGTACCTGAAATAAATCTACATCCGGGAGTGTAAGCTCTTATGAGCAGGGCCCTCATAACCCTCTTGTATTTTATCGTATTGTAACTGTACTGTCTCCCTTTATACTGTAAAGTGCTGCGCAAACTGATGAGGCATAAATCTGGTCATACACGGTTAGGTTTTTTTTTTGTGTGACCACATAGTGTGAAAAGGCCCTGAGTTCCAGAGGTGTGGCCATCAATGCCCTTACTACAGACCACCTCATTAGAAACTACAGCACATCCACCCAGCTGAGGCTAGCCGAACAGTTGCATACTATTGCTGAGTTGCACCTAAGATAACATCCTTGTAAGTATTCTGTATATACTTTTTACTTAAAATGATGACTCTTTAGTGGTAGGGCCACCATAATGCCATTTCGGCTTTAGTAACACAGCCCTGCTCTGCCTTTTATAATAATTGTTATATCGATGGTAATATCACACTGATTCTGGCCCTAGATTCTGGAACAAAATGTGCTTCATAAAAAAAAACAAAAAAGAACAGTTTACTTATGAAATGGTGCTGAACAGCCAGTACAGAATTTCAGCATAAGGGGGCCAATTCTGAATTCTGTCCAGAGCCCCAATTTGTCTAAATCCAGCCCTGAAATAATGATTGCAGGTATTAAGCATTCACATTTGGCACCTTCCAGCAGTTATAAATACATCAGGCTTGCTATTATTAGCTTGCGATTATAAAAAGAATACTATTCTTTAGAAGACCAGACTAAACAGACATTTTTAATAACTTGTTTTGGAACAGAAAATAAACTGTTTACAGTGACATGATTCACTTTGGCACATTTAAAACAGAAGAAATGTTTCAGCGCCGTCTCAGAAATCAATATTTCTCTCTCAGTTAGTGCTGCATTGTCTGTCAGGCTGGCGTGATGTATAACGTTTATATCAACACCATCATCCGCTGTTTTATATCACTATAATGAAGGAAATATTAAAGCAACCTATTGTCAGGTTGTGAGCTCTTGCTCTTTCCATTTTTTATATTGTGAACTGTAGCAGTACTATAATCACAGCATTTTTAAATTGTTTTCCGCAGCTTAGGTTAAAGCTGAACCCCAGCCTTGCCTTTAGTCTTGCACAGTTGTACAGGCTCTTTCCTCTATGATTTCACTGCACACAGTTACCTTCTTGCAGTGTGCACTAGAAGCTGCAGCAAGGCAGATAGAGCCTGTCTCATTTCCTGGCTGGAGGACCCATTTAGCAGTTGTCAATATTCAAGTCTGGGGGAATCCTGATAACAATTTATTAATAAGAGTCCATTTGAGGCTTGGTTCACACTAGTGCAGATGGAAGCCGCTGCGGGACCCGTACTTCGTTCTGCAGCTGCAACCACCCACACACAAAACGCAGGATCTGCGGGCAGGTGCCATTAATTTTCAATGGTACATCGCCTGCACTGGAAATCACATCTGCACTGCAGTGCGGTTCCCAGTGCGGGCTGCGATTTCTGGAAAGGTGTGGGGCTGCCATGCCGTGGCCCACAAAATGGCACTAGTGGGAACCAATGGTAAAAGAAGCCGCACTGAAAGCGGAAAATTCTTTATAACGTGGCTGCTTACTAGTTGACTGGCATGTTTGTTTATTATATCTGGGGCATTCCTGAAGAATGTGAGAACCATTATGAGTGAATTGTGATCATGTAGCATCATCATTTTTAATTTTTATCCAGTCCCTGACTTCACAGATAATTGTGGCCTTGACTTTGCACTGTTCCTGACTTTTTAATTCAGTCAGCAGGATGTAGATCGGTGGTGCGCACTTGATAGATTTCCAGGGCCTTACATGCAGCCCTCAGCTCCATTAAAAGGCTCCACCTTACAGTTCTAATGTTCTTAGAAGAAAAAGAAATAATTGAAGAGCAAGAGTACCAAAACATAAAGGAATATATACAATATGTATATTATACAGTATTGTGTGTGTATATATATATATATATATATATATATATATATCATATTGTTACAATTGGTGGGATATATTGGGCAGCAAGTAAACATATTGTCCCTGAAGTTGATGTGTTGAAAGCAAAAAAAAAAAGGGGCATCGCAGTTTGTTGTGTATTTGGTTCATTCATAGGTGGTCCTCCAACTTAGAGACGGCTGTACACCGTATACACTGAGTAAATAAACTGGATGCCAGTTACCCCTCTGGTCTTGTGTCAATGCACATCTTGACTGTAACTACTGCTTTTAGGAGGGACATGCTAAGTCTATGCCTACTTCATCCGTCCAGCGTATCTCTGTCACCTAACTCCCAGTGACAGAATGGAGTCCCACCATGCACGTAGGAAGGACCTCATGTATGCACTTTTTCTTTTTTATTCTCCCACCCCTGGTGGCCAGGTCGAGGGCCTCCGTAATGCTGATCCGCTTCTGTAACTATGGGAGTTAGACCACTAGGGGAGGGGAGTCCCAGAGGCAACACCCCTCGTTACCGGAGTATGCCTCGCCTGACACAGGTACCACGCTTTACGACAGGCTGCTCATACTGTTTACTTCCATTACACTTAGTAACTACTTGGTGTACTCTGCAGTGCTCTATATATATATGATATCTCTTGCAGTGCAGGTTACTTTCATACACCCCTTTAGAATAACTTCAGACCAGGCATTAAAACATTTGAAAGGCTTTACAATGAAACTTCAGAATAATAGAATAAACAGTCACAAGCCAGTTCTCTAACTACCACTCCTAGCTATAGTTGCCCAGCGTACCTGCACAGGGGAGAGTTCATACATGGCAGAATCCATAGTGGATTCTGGTGTCTTCTGGGTGCGCTGCAAGTCCTAGCAGTCCCCCTACGACATTTCAAAAGCTGTTATTGGACTGCATGAAGGCTTTTGATTCACCCACTGCCATGCGCTGCCAATCAAAAAGAAAAGCAGCCCTGATGGCGAACTAGTTTTTGAGTTCCCCATCAGGCTCTATCAGCCCCTAGTACAAAACTCCTTGGCCATGTGCCTGCCAGTGTGACAGGCGCAGTGGGTGGCCAGGGAGAGAAGGAGTGTTTATATAGGTCTCTGACAGTTACATGAATCAGGCACAAGCACAAGGACAAATCTTCACAACTGGGATAAATATATAAAAAACCTGCAGGCTCTATTCTAAGCAAAACAAGATTTTATGTGGAGTTCTACTTTAATCCTTTAATGCACCCTCATCAAATGTAAAATAGGTATAGAGTGGTATACAATATGGCTTCTTTACAGCATGATAGCTATTATTATTATTATACAGTAGTTATAAAGCGCCAATAGTTCGCTCAGCGCTGTACATTACAAAGGGAGACAGAACATGCGACAGTACAATACCAATACAATGTGATACACGAGGGGATCGAGGGCCCTGCTCTTTCGAGCTTACAATCTAGGAGTTAGGGGATAGTGGTACAGGAGGAGATAGCTGTGGGGGATGGAGTGGTTGGAAGAGTGGAGGAGATCGGCAATTAGCAGGGGGTGGGGTAGGCTTCCCTGAAGAGATGGGTTTTCAGGGTGCGCCTAAATGAGAGGAAAGTAGGTGATAGTCTGATGGATTGGGGTAGGGAGTTCCAGAGTATGGGTGACGCCCTGGAGAAATCCTGGAGGCGGGCATGGGAAGAGGAGACTAGGGAACTAGAGAGAAGGAGGTCTTGAGAGGTCTTGTGACAGTACTAGGCCCTGCCACTGTGTGAGTATAGGGAAAGGGGTTCACACTAATGCAGAGTGCAGGGCTCTCGAGTGTTGTGGGTATTCAGTTTGCTCTGGGTTTTGTATTCCTGGATCAGGGTCTGTAGCTTGAAGGCTTCAAAGTGTCTTGGGTGGGATGAAGCCTTCAATCCTGTGTCCAGGTTTTATAGGAGACCTGCAGATTATGTGAGTGTGCAGGAGGGCACACTCATTATAAGAGGCTTGGGTAACGCTCAAGGCTCTGGCAAAAAGGGAGGTATGCTCCGGTTTGAAGACAGGGGCAGGATCCTATCTGGACAGAGGTTATCTACTCAAGCGACAACACTCCATGTTGGAGAGATTCTTTGTGGAGGATTTACTAAAATATGAGCACTCTAGAATCTGGTGTGCCTGTGCATGGTAGGCAATCAGCTTCTAACTTCAGCTTGTTCAATTAAGCTTTGAAAATAAAACCAGGAAGCTGATTGGTTTCTATGTAGAGTTGCACCAGGGTTTGCACTAGGCAGTTTTCATAAATAACCTCAATGTCCATGGCTGAGAGAGTTGAGGCGGCTACGCAAACCTGGGAGACTGAGAGAGAATTTGGAAGACTGAGAAAAGCAGGACAACTAGGTGAGTCCAGTGGACTGAAGGAATCTGTAAGAGAGGCTGGGGTGTACAAATAACTCCTATTGAGAGGCCAGGAGTGGGCCTGTATACCAAGGATGTGTAACTAAAAGCTGATTGATCCAGGAGAGAGTTCAGAGATCCAGGTAAGCAGGGTGTGATGATCTGAGGGACCAGTGGCAGGAGTACTGAATGAGCCAGTTGGCTTGGCATTTTTGTGAACCTGTTTTGCTGTTTGAAACTGAAACAAAAGTGGATTGGTAAGCCCCAAAATGAAGTTCTCACTTACAAATGCTTCTACCACTGAGCTGCATTCCCCATTTCACACTATGTATAATTACAGATTATATCAATACCTGACTCAATACTATGAAAAAATATACTCAGATACTTCACCAAAATTAACATTTCTCTGCACATTGCCTGGTTATGTTACCTTTGCATTGTCCTATTAATGGGCAGCAGGCACATTAATAACAAAAAGATAACCTTTTTGTGCCTCTCTTTTGCCAAATAGGGTTAAAAAACTGTCTTTTGACATTTTGTTCTCAGTTCTTTAGATTTCATACTACGTGTTCTTTCAGGAAGTACAATCATTTTACAATGAACTTTGCTTTCCCAACATATAATGTGTATATCTGATTGGAAGCCAATGAAACTTTCACCAGAAGTGTGTGGCATCCACATGGTGGACAGGTCAAGGAGAAGACTGTAGTAGGTACAAGTACTTTGTTGATTTGATATAGGAGTGATAGCCACTCTATAGAAATTCTTTGACGTGACTTCTGACCGATGTCAATTTATTATCTGCATATTTGTCAGAAAATATATGGTGTGTAGTGCCATCTTCTGGAATTTTCTGAACTTTCCATTCTCCCATCCAGGGCATGCAGAACTCTTGCAGGATCATTTTCAAGTTCTATGTCAAGTATACAAAACATTCTTTAATATTTTCTGGAGTGTGTGACAGGCATGAGCTCTGTTATCCTGCCATAATAAGAACTGAAAAATCATATGCAAAAACAAAAGTTTTAGATTTCAAAAAGACGAATTTTGCTGAAATGGATGAATTTCTAAAAAATGAGTTGAAAGGTTGGAGTAAAACAACAGGAGTAAGTAATCAGTTGGCACTGTTAAAGTCTACCATCCTGGAGGCAACTAGATTATATGTCAGGCAAGTTAGAAAGAATAAACGGAAGAAAAAGAACAATATGGTTCACTAAAGAGATAAGTAGGATAGTAAAGGAAAAAAAATCAGTATATAGGAGATCAAAGGAAACAGGAGGTGTAGCTGACAGAGAAGAGTATAAGAACAGATAAAAGGAGGCCAAATACGTTATCAGTGCTGCCAAAGAGAAAGAGGAGGAAATTGCTAAATCTATTAAGAAAAGAGATAAAACCTTTTTAGGTACATTAGTGATAGAAAGAAAAAATATGATGGGATCACTAAAATGAAAACTGGGCACGACATTTATGTTAAGGAAGACCTAAATGTAGCAAACTACTTAAACAATTGCTTTTGTTCAGTCTTCTCAGAAATAAATTATACTAACAATAATAGGTTGGGAAATCATATTGGTTCTAGTAATGATGGTTCATTTTTAGGATTTCCAAAGACAGAGGTAGCAGAAGAACTGGCTCCGTTAAAGATTAATAAAGCAGTGGGCCCTGATGGTATTCATCCCAGACGTCTAAGAGAACTTTGAGGTATAGTTGTTCGACCATTACCAGATCTTTTTAATCAGTCTCTTCTAACAAGAGAAGATTCCTCATGACTGCTGGACGACTAATATGGTACCTATCCACAAGAAGGGCAGCAATGTAGAAGCTGGCAATTATAGGCCAGTGAGTTTAACATCGGTTGTAGTCAAGTTAATGGAGTCACTCCTGAAAAGAAGGGTCATTGATCACTTTAAAAACACAAAACTTGCTGGATCCAAAGCAGCATGGCTTTACCAAGGGCAGATCATGTCAAACTAATTTGATTGGATTTTGTTTACTATACTACCAATGTTTTGGACCAGGGTTGTGCAAAACATTGGTAATAGCATATCTTGATTTCAGCAAGGCATTTGATACAGTTCTACATAATGATCTAATAAAAAAGTTGTACAAGCTAGGACTTAGTCCTTGGGTGGTTCAGTGGATATGTAGCTGGCTAAAGGATAGATACCAGAGTGTGGTAGTAATGGGGTTCACTCGGAACAAAGACCAGTCACTAGTGGTGTACCACAAGGCTCTGTACTAGGTCCTGTTCTATTTAATCTATATGTAAGTAATATAACTAAAGGATTGTTGGGTAAGGTATGTATTTTTGCGATGACAAAAAGGTGTGTAATATCCTTGGAGGTGTCTGTAACATGGAACATGATTTTACATTGCTGGAAGATTGGTCAAACAAGTGGAAATTGCAGTTCAATGGCCCCCCCCCCCCCCAAAAAAAAAAAAAAAGAAAAAAAAAAAAAGATTTGATGGACCACTCAGCCTTTTCTAACGTCTAACGTTTCTATATCCAGATGAAGGGTGTTTTGCTACGCTCTGCAAAGAAGCTGAAGATTCTTTTATTATAGATGTTGCATACTTAAAGTGGTATTAAACCCAAATCAAAAAATAGCTGAAAGGCTGATCCATACTGCAATGTTCTACTTGCAGGTGTACCTAAATCCATAATTAATCAACTTCAATATGTACAAAATTCTGCAGCCAGAATCCTGATTAGGTCTGGTACAAATGACCATATTACCCCTGTCCTGGAGTCCTTGCACTGACTACTTGTCAGGTTTCACATAGACTTTAAGATCCTTTTACTCACCTATAAAGCTACCCATGGCTTGGCACCCCATTATCTCTCTGAACATTTATCAACTTACTACTCCTCTCTTAACCTGCGCTCCTCAAACTCTGGTCTTCTGTGTGTCGCCCCCTACTCATCTACACTTAATGGGAGATCAAGTTCTTCTACTTTGCTCCAAAACTCTGGAATTTACTTACAAAGAACAGCAGAGAGTCATCTTCTCTAAACTCATTCAAATCAAATCTAAACACTTTTTTTCTTTAGTCAGACTTTCATGTAATTGTCCCTTTTTCCCCTTTTATTTTATCCTGTGTATTTCTTGTGTTTTCTTTGTAAAGCACTTTGAGAAGCTACCTTTAACCGATTGCCCCCTGCCCTTTAGTAGAAGTACTGCTACAGGGTGACAGGGCTGCGCAAAAGCACATATATATACATGATTTGTATTTCCGGGTAGAGGGCATGCGCTGCCATTGGCAGCTAGGGATGTCAATCACTGGGTCCCAGCCGGAGATTTCCCGCCAGCACCCAGCGATCGCCATTTAGATTTGGCAGGAGAGAGACCTGTGTGTAAACAACACAGGTTTCTCTCCTGCCAGCAAGGACATGCTGCTTTGTCTCTAGTAAAACAACACACACAGTAAAAACACACACAGCACACAGTTAACCCTTTGATCACTCCAGATGTTAACCCCTTCCTGCCCAGTGTCATTAGTACAGTGTTAGTGCATTTATTAGCACGAATCACTGTATTAGTGTCACTGGGGATGTCAGTGGCAGTTAGTCAGTTCCCTCCCAATGTCAGAATGCATGTTGCAGTCCCGCTATAAGTCGCTGATAACCTCTATTACTAGTATAAAAAAAAAATTCCAGTATATATATCGCCATTTGTAGACACTATAACTTTCACGTAAACCAATTAATTTACACGTGTTGGGATTTTTTTTAGCAGACATGTCGCAGAATACATTTTGGCCTAAATTTATGACGAAATTTGATTTTTTAAATTTTTTTATTGGATATGTTTTATAGCAAAAAGTAAAAAATATTGTGATTTTTCTCAAAATTGTTGGTCTTGTTATGTATGTAGCGCAAAAAATAAAAAACGCAGAGGTCATCAAATACCACTGAAAGAAAGGTCTATTTGTGGGAAAAAAGGACTAAAATTTAATTTATGTACAGCATTGCTTAACAATTCTCAGTTAAAGTAACACAGCGCTGTATAGCAAAAAATGGCCTGGTCAGGAAGGGGGGTAAATCCTCGGAGGGCAAGTGGTTAAAGGTGCTATAGAAAAAAAGTTTATTATTATAAAAGCAAAATGTATTATATTGTAGCTTACCAATCATTAGATGTGTTGGCTGCATCAGTTTCCTTTTTTTTGGCTTTTTCCCCTCTGTTTTCACCTGGTGGTCTGCCCAGTAACACACCTCCTGTATTAGTAAGACACTACTTTGGAGGAATGAGCCAGAACACAGCAGCATTGTCAGTTGGGGGGTGGGGAATGTTAAATATATTAGCAGACTTGAATACAAATAACAAATCAAAGCTAAACTCCAGCTAATACTTCATGATCAGTTACAGCAATCATTTTTTTCCTTTTGGGATAAAGGATATACATGAATAAATAAAATCTAATCATTTTAATCCCCCCTGCAAGTGGTTAATGAATGGTCTCATCCATGTACGCTGATACATTCTGCTGGAGAGCTTGAACTTCTGAAAAACAGTTACTGGCTGAATCACCAGATGAACATAGAAGAAAGAAAGCCTTAAAAAGAAACCACTGCAGCCACCACATATAAGAATTGATAAACTGCAATCTAATAAACGTTTGCTTTTGTGTTTAATACTGCTTTGACATCAATCATTGCTGTTGCTCAGTACAATTGATTCTCTTGTGGAAACTCTGAAATCTTGACCCCCCCCCAGCATTGTTAGTAGGACTTATGCGACCCTAAACTACAAAAAGAAAGTTTGGGTGAAAAGGTGTAATTACTGTAAATAGCAGCCAGGGGCGGACTGACCAAGGGCCCGGGGTCAGTAGGGGACCCCATGAGATGCCCCTGGTACCTTTTTCATAGGCTTTTTTGAGTTTGGGCAAGGACACAGGGGCCCCATGATCCCCTATTGCCCGGGGGCCCCATGAGTTGTCAGTCCGCCCCTGATAGCAGCTTTAGGAAATGAAGATTACCCAGTAAAATACCGAGATTATCCATTAGGCTTCGTTCACAGATGTGGCTGGGGGGACCATAATACCAGTCAGTTGAGCCAATGTTTTACTGCCCGCCTGAATACTAACATACAGCTGCTCACGGCTGTACACATGCAGTGACCATGATGTTGTGTTTCATGGCTACAGCAAAAATGAAGCAGCATGTCGCTTTCATCAGGCAATTCCGCCACCAAATGCAGTTAATGCAGTTCTGTGGGGCCACACCATAACTGCGTGCAATGCACATGACTGTGTTGCCATAGTAAGGCAATTATAGGGTTAAATCAGGCATTGAGGAGGCAACATATCGCCTCCTTAATGCCTGGCAAACACAGTCACTGCTGCACATATGAACGTCCTTAAAGTGTATGTAGACTCTCTATTTTTCAGTATATTTTGTATCATGTCTCAGTATATACAGTTTTTTAAGCAAATAGTTTTTTGTAAGTCTTGTGCAAAGTCACTTACCTGGAGATCCTGCCAGTAAAGGCAATTCCTGTTTCAGGCTGACAGCACCATATAGTCAGGCTGCTTACTTCTGTTGTGCTACCCATAGTTAGGGAAAAAATCGTAAGTGAATAAAATAAATGTCATGTAGAAGAGGGTCCAGCTTTGTTTTCTTATTGATTAAAACACATTTTAGTTCAGAAATGAACCCATTACTTGGGCTATGGCCACTTTCCTAATATAGAAAGTGGCGGCATATTTATATGGATGACTCATTTCCAGCTGCACATTCACCAGAACAGGAACCATTTTTACAAATATAAAAATGTATGTTGTATTGTGGCTTTTCCATGGTTAACTCTGTAATAGCCAGAGGGAACTCCAGTCCAAAAAAAAATTTAATTGCAAGCTGTTATAATGCCCGTTTTCCTACCCATGAACTGTTTTATCTTTTTAACATGCGGCCAGTCAAGGACTCTATCAGTGTACCCTTAACCTCCCTAGCGGTATTCCCGAGTGTAGCTCGGGGGAAAAGTTTCAGTACCAAAAGTGGTAACCCCGAGCTACACTCGGGCTTACAATGCGGCGTTGCTCAGGGATTCCCTGCAGAGCTTACCTTGTCCTGCACTCCCGCGATGTGTCCCCTGCAGCATCCCTGGCCGATGCCGGCATCCGGCTTCTGTGTTCTGGTCCCTGTGACGTCGGGACGTACGGGCGGGGGCGGCAGGAAATTTGAAAATTTTAAAAAATTTCATTTTTTTCCAAACAAATTTTACATAGTAAAACATTGCTGTTTGAACCCATTTCACATACATTTTGTCCCAAGTGCTTTGTCCCATGCCCTGCCTGCATTTTGACTGTTCTTTTTGCCTGGAAACTGAGAAAAGTCCAAAAAAAAAAAGTGTCCCTATAGGTCAAAAGCGGATTTAGATCAGCTAGAGAACAGCGATAGTAAATCAGAACCACTTGCAGAATTGAGTGATAATGATTCGTGGGGGAAATTCGTCATCAGACACTGAAAACGATTTTGTGACTTTGCTCAGCAATGTGCGAACTTGGCGCTATATTTCAAATTTCAGTGTTTTTAGTTTGATTATATTATTGAATTAAATGTATTATTATTATATTATTATTTTTTATGATTCTTTATTAAATTATAATTTATGATTTCGTGTTTCAAATTTTATCATACCCGGGATGTTTACTAGACTCTTGTTCGGACAGATTTCAGTGAGTTATTCCTAAAAATTACAGCCTACAAACAAAAACTACATATTTCCATGCAAAATAATGGTACCGCTTTCAGCACCAAAAGTCTGAAATAATCATACCACCAGGGAGGTTAATACTGCATTATCTGCTTTACCTGAGACTTCCAATTTGGGAGTCTGCAATTAATTTTCTGTGGAGGCACAACCTTGATTATTAAAACAAATCCAGTCACTGTTAGCTTTCTAGGCTCCTAATTTTTTCATCCTGCAAACAACAGAGCCTGTACCTAAGACTTTATTGTAATGATTGTTTTCTTATCTACCGTATTTGCCGGCGTATAAGACGACTTTTTACCCCTTGAAAATCTTCACAAAAGTCGGGGGTCGTCTTATACGCCGGTATACGGCATACTGACACTTTTTAGGGGGGCGGCGCGTTGCCGCCGCCGCCCCCCCCCTTCCCCCAATGGAAGGGACACTAAGTACAGGGGTGGGCAGCGGCTGTTTCTTACCTGGTTCCGGTCCCACGACGATCCGGTCCAGGAAGCGCGGCTGCGCCTTCAGTTCGGCCACTGGATGTTCGTGCGGCTGCTCGGCTCCGCCTCCTCACCAGTGATTGGCCGCCAGAACTGTAGCTCAGGAAAGGCACACAGGCGGCCAATCACCGGCGAGGGGGTGGAGCCGAGCGGCCCCGCGAAAATCGAGTGCAGGACCAGCAGGTAAGTGGTCAGTGTAGAGGTGCTGCTGCAACCACATATGCTGGCTGCAGCAGCACCATACGAGAACAGGGTCAGCAAGTGTCAGTGGGAGGAATAGTGCCCCATCATTGGTGTCACTGATACCAATGATGGAGCACTATTCCTCCCACTGACACCAACGATGGGGCACTATTCCTCCCACTGACACCAACGATGGGGCACTATTCCTCCCCCCCACTGACACCAACGATGGGGCACTATTCCTCCCCCCCACTGACACCAACGATGGGGCACTATTCCTTCCCCCCACTGACACCAACGATGGGGCACTATTCCTCCCCCCCACTGACACCAACAATGGGGCACTATTCCTCCCCCCCACTGACATCAACGATGGGGCACTATTCCCCCCCCCCACTGACACCAATGATGGGGCACTATTCCACCCCCCACTGACACCAATGATGGGACACCATTCCTCCCACTGACACCAATGTTGGGACACCATTCCTCCCACTGATACCAATGATGGGGCACTATTCCTGCCACTGGTGTGCATTGGAAGAGGGGTAGTCTTATACGGCGAGTATAGCTCAAACACTAAATTTTAGCAGGAAAAGTAGGGGGGTCGTCTTATACGCCCAGTCGTCTTATACGCCAGCAAATACGGTAAATAAAATTTCAGATACGAGAAGCAACTTCTCAAAGGCATTGCCAGTATCAACTATCTCTGACTTTGATATGTTGCTGTAGATGATGGGAACTTGTGATTTTTTCAAGATGGGCATAGCAATAGACCTACTTTAATGGTGGCTCCACTAGACGCTTATGCTGGCATTCCCTTTGGTCCCTATGCTCTGTCCAGTCCTCAGGAATGGTACTCTTGGGTACTGACTATGATTAAGCATGTGATCGTGTGAAACGCGTTAACAAGTTCTGTACACATGTCCTGGTGTTTTGTGTGTCCTATGGATCAATAAATATTTGCTATATTCATCAATCCTCCGGTGGGAGGCTAACCCTTCTTCCTATTACTTTTGGGTATTGAAAGCATTCTACTCAGTCCCCTTTCTCTTACATGACCGTGCTGCTACTTGGTATTTGGCTGCCCAGCCATTAGCACTATCACAAGCTAGCAGAGAGAGAATCTCAAACCCTTGATGTGGTCCAGGTCTGGAGCCTAAAATTCAGAAATAACCCTTTGCACATTGCTATACACCCTTACATATTTCTTGCAATCTTTTGCACAACAACAGGGATATTTGGTTTACATATTATTGTAATACATGTTCAGGCTGGCCATCTGCACCAAGGAAATACCTCTCTGGCCACTCTCCACTCTGTAAAATGTCAAATACTTACTTGCTTATAGCATACATTAGTGGACAATATTGTGCAAATAGAAGCAGTTGGAGGAGAGCTACAGACTCAGGGCTGGTCCTTGAATTACTCTACACAATAGAAATGGAGGATAAAGGTCTGTTCTCAAATCCAAGTAGCTTACATATGCAGTATATACATTTATAGAGTATATGGTGAAAATTCCAAATGAACCCTCTGCACACTACTATACACCCTTACTTAACTTGGAGCTTACTTCATGTCTTGGCTTCTTCACATGTTGGTCAAAGGAGAAGTTTACGTAGGTGGTTTGTGGAAAAGTGTGCTGTAAGGCTTCATTCACACTAGTGGTATTATTTTCCACCCCCCTTTAAAGCGGTGGATCTCTTTTCAGAGAGCAGTGAAAGGAGGTTAGCAGGTTTCAGGAGGTGATGCTGGTGCCTTTTGATGCCTGTTTTTTTTTCTTTTACTTTTTTTTTTTCTTTTTTGGTGAATGGCAGTTGTTCGTTGTGGGATCTCTTCACAACTGCAAGACAAACATTTGGCTTGCTGCTATTGTTCACTTACATGGGACATGAAATCAGGTTGTATTATCTGTCAAACACTGCATGTAGCGTTAAAATGAGCAATGTATACTGCTGCAAGCAGCACCATATCTGTAGGTGGACAATTAGGGGATGGTAAAAACGCGGATCAACTTCCTGTTTTTACTGGCCACCCGTGAACACTGGTGGCTAGTGGGAGTAAAATTGCCTCTTTACATTGGTGGTAAGAGGGCAGAAGAATACCCACCTACATTAGTGGTCAGAGGTAAGCGGAATATAAACACAATAGTTTGTGGTTAGTAAAAAAAAAAATGATCTCCTCACATTAGAGGTCAGTGTGCATTGTACATAAAAAAATGATTTCCTCACATTAGAGGTCAGTGTGCATTATACATAAAAAAATAATTTCCTCACATTAGAGGTCAGTGTGCATTATACATAAAAAAAAAATGATTTCCTCACATTAGAGGTCAGTGTGCATTATACAGAAAAAATGATCTCCTCACATTAGAGGTCAGTGTGCATTATACATAAAAAAATGATCTCCTCACATTAGAGGTCAGTGTGCATTATACATAAAAAAATGATTTCCTCACATTAGAGGTCAGTGTGCATTATACATAAAAAAATGATTTCCTCACATTAGAGGTCAGTGTGCATTATACATAAAAAAAAATGATTTCCTCACATTAGAGGTCAGTGTGCATTATACATAAAAAAAAAAAATTCCTCACATTAGAGGTCAGTGTGCATTATACATAAAAAAAAAAAAATTCCTCACATTAGAGGTCAGTGTGCATTATACATAAAAAAATGATTTCCTCACATTAGAGGTCAGTGTGCATTATACATAAAAAATGATTTCCTCACATTAGAGGTCAGTGTGCATTATACATAAAAAAATGATTTCCTCACATTAGAGGTCAGTGTGCAATATACATAAAAAAATGATTTCCTCACATTAGAATTCAGTGTGCATTATACATAAAAAAATGATTTCCTTGCATTAGAGGTCAGTGTGCATTATATATTCTTTTATTGGTTGTCAGTAGGAAGAAGAGTGTCCCCAAAACTTTGTGGAGGGAAGAAGAATGTCTCTTTTCATTGGTGGTCTGAAGAATGAGTAATGCCATCCTACATTGGTGAAAAAGAACACCCACCTACACTAGTGATTGGGTGGAAGAATTCCCACTTGCGCTGGTGGTCGTAGGCAAGAGAAAAACTCCACCTACTGTATATTGGTGGTCAGTGGGAATAGCAGTTCTCCCTAACATTTGTGGTCAATGGGAGCCAGAATGCTCCCTTACACTAGAGGCCGATGGGGAACAAAATGCCCCCTCACGTTGGTGGTCCCTTGGAGAAGAATGCCACCATTACATTGGTGACCAGTGGGAGAAAGACTGTCCCCTTACATTGGTGATTGGGGGTGTGAAGATTGTCCCCTTACATTGTTGATCAGAGAAAGGAAGAATGCCTCTTTACATTGGTGGTCAGTGTGGAGAAGAATGCCCCATTATCCTGGTGGTCAGCAGGAGTAAAACTCATCAAAAGTGGTGATATTGCTCATAGTAATCAAATGTTTCTGTTTTCTAAATCCTAAAATGCAACCAGGGGCGGACTGACAACTCATTGGGCCCCTGGGCAATAGGGGATCATGGGGTCCCTGTGTCCTTGCCCAAACTCAAAAAAGCCTATGAAAAAGGTAACAGGGGCATCTCATGGGGCCACCTACTGACCCCGGGCCCTCGGGCCGTACCCAAGTTTCCAAATGGTCAGCCCGCCCCTGAATGCAACATAATTTGGTTCTTATGAGCAGTTTGGTTATTTTTTTATAAGCTCAGGGCTTTGCAGGTGTCTGAATATGTATGAAAGCATGTTTTCTTCACTTGACAAGTGATTGAGGTAGGACCAGCGACGTGGTGAGGGTTTGCCCTCTGCCTAAATATCTATTCATAAAATTGTCCCAGAAAGTTGAGAGGTTTTTGTAGGTATCAGCCATTTCTCTGTAATGATACAACTCTTCTGTGACATGAAACAGAATTAACTGTTAACATCCTGGCTGCATCTTACAGGACTGCTTGTCTTCCTGGCACAATGACAGTGACGCAGCTCTTGTGGATGTACAGCGAGGGAGCGGTTATGTAGTCTGCCATCCTCTGCATCTAAGGACGCTGTTATGTTGGGGAAAGTGGACTGCTTGTTCCTTTTCAAAGCAGTTACGTGCTGCCCACCCTCCTCTGAGTAGCTTTTGTGCAGTGCTACATAGTATTGCAGCGTGACTCACTGCACTCTTAAGAATGAGTCTTTATTGAGAAGCTGTAAGCTCTCCAAGCTTGTGAATCACTTACGGGAAGACTATTACCTGTAGACAAATACTCATTGAGACAATCCATAGATGAGGCAGAGAAAGACACAGGCCTTTGATTGCCTTGTTCTACATGAAAACTCAAAAGAATTTTATAGCAAGGCTTGTATGTAAACATAGGTAGGCAAGGGAGGATTGTGTGAGTCAGTCTTTCTTACTATAATCTTATAACACAGCCAATATGTACAGGTTGGTCATAATTAAAGTGGTTTTCCACTTTCTATTAGGAGGTACAAAACCCATTGGCATTGCTACAACTTTGGCTGCCGACCAGCGGGGATGTTGTCCGTGATTGGCTGTTTGAGCACAGTTGCTAAAGTGCTTCAAAGTTTCCAATGCCCAGTCCTTGAAGCAGAACTAAACCTATGGGTTTAACTGTCTCCAAAAACAGTTACATTCAAGGCATGCTGTGAATGATAACTGTCACAGTTGCTTGTGCTCTCAACTGAACTGTCAGGTCATCAAATTGATCACACGTGCAGCGCAATGGCAACTGCAGATCAAACAGAGGCCAAGATGGCAACTTCCTTGGCTGTAAAGGATAGGAGGGTTTAGTTAGCTTTGAGCCCGTTAAAAGCCTTAGGACTGCTGAAACAGCTTATCGTCAGATTTATGACGAGCACAAACCTTACTAGGTTCTGATTCAGCCAAAGCAATGCACCATCCCTACGATATTCCTGACATTTGAGATCTTGCACTGTGACCAGTCAGATAATAGTACCGTGTTTCCCCGAAAATAAGACACTGTCATATTTTTTTTGGCTCAAAAAAACACACTAGGTCTTATTTTCAGGGGATGTCTTATTTTTCCATGAAGAAGAATACGGTACACATTTATTGTTAAATGAAAATAAAGGAAATTTATTACCTGTCTACGGTACGATAGTACGGTAGTTGTCAACACAAACCAGACAAACTGTGAATCCTACAGTATCAAGAATTAAATCATTTATTCAATGACAATCATGTCATCATCTTCTGGAACATCATCATAACAATCATCATAACAGGCAGTGTCACCAGAGACAGACCAGCACTCACCACCTTCACCGCGTCCCGTCTGTTCTGATCCTCCTGTTCTTCTACACGCATCTGCGAAAGTCTCCTCCTCTCTCCCGCCCCGCGTTCACCGCTCACTCCGACCTCCGCTCCGCCTCCACACAGCAGTGACGTCAGGACTCCGCGTAACGTCACTGGTTGCTAGACGCCAGTCGGGGCGGCCCTAGCAACCAGTTTACGGTAAATCAATTTTCATTCCGAGATAGAGCCTAAGGGGGCCTTATTTTCGGGGGGATGCCTTATATTTCACCCAGAAGGAAAGCTGTAAGTAGGTCTTATTTTCAAAGGATGTTTTATTTTCGGGGAAACACGGTAGTTGTTTCCATTTTTGGATTTTCCATTCACCCAGGATGGCCAGCATGATTGCTATGAATTTCAGAAGGCTCTAGCGAACATAAGCACGGTGTTCTGTAGCTGACTCTATTGCTTAAGAAGAATGTGTTACGAACTCAACTTTGTTAACATGGTGTGCTTATCCTTTTAAGGAGCAATGGTGAACAAGTAACGAAAGCCCAGTTGAGTTTTATAAAGATTTTTGTATGACCTCTTGCAGATAGATCAGGCAGGATCTTTAGAGGGCCTCTAGGCAGAACTGCAGCTTCTTGCTGATAATTATGTGCCCTGTTCTCGACTTTTCACCTGTTTTTCCACAGCTCTTCAATCATACACAGTTTTATTTACACATTTTTTATGGTTTTCTCAAATTTTTCAAGGTTTACAAATCAAAGGATAATGGCAGAAATCGATGATTTATTATTAGACCTTGAAACAAATTTATGAACATATAGCCAGGTGCTTGGCTAAGAATGTAGAGTGAGAAAAACACTGGCTGCAGCTTCTCTCCGTAGCTGCTGCTCTGCAGTGCTGAACTGCTTCACAGCTATATCAGCAAGTGGAGGAAGCTGCTGAACAGGAACAGTTCAAAATACTGAGTTCAGCAGCACTACACTGTGGGAAATGTAGTCCAGAGGAGAGAGACTCTACTGTATTCAAGAGCTTTGTAACTGCATTCTCTTGAGAGAGATTGCCAGGAGGAAGGGAAAGAGCTTCCTCTTGCCATCAGTGCACAGTTCTGTTCAGTGTGTACCACCACTGCTTCATAACAGGGGCCTGAGGAGGACTTGGAGTGCTGAGTCCAAGTGTACCAACAGCCAGAGTCACCTGGAGAGTAATTGCTCTGTATGTCCAGAGGGTGAACTGCAATATCACTGGGACTAGAGAGCTGCTGTGGGGCTTTACTGACTGCTGCTAGACAGTAAATTGGCCATACAGCCTGCAGGCTTGACTGGGACTATTCTCACGTGCACCAACAGTACAACTGGGCCCTAATGCTAGCCGGCTGAAAAGTTGGAACTAAAGACTGTCCCTTTACAGCTGTTACACAGATACCTTCACCTATTGCTTATTCTAAGGGGTACCTCTCAGGGAATATTACACCATATCTTAGCTATTCTCCTAGAGTGCACTCTAGACTAGTTATAGTGTTATTATTCACATTGCAGGTAATGCATATATGCAGTGTTTATTGCTGACTTTGCTCATTTTTGTGTTGTTTCCAGTCCAGTCTAGTGCTACAGAACTCTATTCTAAGTTACTTTGGCATAGTGATTATACTGTCTAGCAGACTGTATTTGAACCTTCTTTCTTTATGCTTATTTATGCTCAAACCACCGCTTGTTCTAACCGGCACCAATACATTCAGTTAATTTACCACTAAACTGTTTTGTGTCTAGTTCCTGCTGCTAATTCACAGCCGAGTTAAAGGTATCTATACTCATGTTCTTTTAGGTGCTTGCAGTAACTTAGACTCAACCAGGTGTGTCAGAGGAGCTGAGGGTGTTGGAGTCGAGGCACACAACAGGGAACCCAAATTACTAAGTGGCTCCTACAGGGGTCGTGCTATAAACAGAAAGATATAAGTTCATTTTTGGGCCAGTGGACTGTATTTCATCACATTGAATGAAATGTTTCAGTGCATGCAAATGTGTACAGTGCAGTCTATAGACTGTGCGAAAATGCGCCTACCTGTCAAGGTCCTACCTTTTCCCAGAGATTGTGCGGCTTCATGTACTGGCGTCCATCTTGGGTTTCTGCAGAGCATGGTGGGAGTCTTTTATGCCTTCAGGTCTCTGAGGTCCATCCCCCAGAGGGGTGTGGCTGAGTACATATAAGCCTGTGATCTGCACATGCTCTTTGCACTTGTGTCTTGTGTCTTTGTGTTGCTACAGCTCTGTTTATACTCTTGTGACTCTCCTGGAATCTGACTCGGCTTGTGACTAGACCATTCTCTGTGTTTTCCTTTGATCTGACCTTCCGTTGCTGAACCCGGTCCGTGACCTGTGATTCTTGTCTACTGTTCTGTACCTTTTGTCCCGTTGTTGTCGACCCAGCCTGCCTGACTACGCTATTTGGCATTCCTACCAGCTACACGCCATTGGCGGCCGCCATTACTGCAGCCGGGGTGTCTCGGGGGCCGCGACCTGGTTCCTGGCTGCATCAAGTCCATCCCCACCATCAGGAGCCCTGGTGAAGGGAAGCTTGGGACTTAGACTCCACGCCCTGAGGGACTTCGATCTGTTGGTGGTGGTTGTCGTCAGTCAGTGCTTTACCCTGCCACTAGGCCTACCTGTCCGTTCTACAGCCCTGCCCTGACACTACCTATCTAGTCACAGGTGAGCCAGGAATAAGTTCTCAATAGCAAAAACGGCATTTTTTTTCTAGTTAATTCATCACTCTTCTTTTGTAAAAAAATTAGGTAGTAAAATAAGCAATCCCATTGTCTGAGTAGCATTTTCCCTGGGAAAGATTCCACCTTTATAGCAAAATTTGTAGACCCATTATAAAATGAATGGTACACAGGCTCCTTCCACCAACATTGCTGCAGAAATAATATTGTAAGCACTGTTGTTGATTATTGTCTACTCTTCACACTGTGCTTCGAAGGCACTGTACATACTACCAATCACAAGTAAAGAGGACATTGCTTTAACTTTACAGGGTAACTCTACTTTCATGGGAAAAAAATAGAGCTAATTAAAAAAAATAATATAGCATATATAATTGCTGCACAAACCATATTATAATTCAATTTTATTAAAAACTATGTTTTCATTTCACTCTGCAGCACTGTAATTTTCTGTAGAATTCAATGCAGTATGGCAGCCTGGAAATTGTCTGTACACCATTGCTATTCAGAATGCCTCCAAATATGTTATTTCCTGCTTGTGTGATTGGCTCATTGATTTTTCCAGAAGTCTGCACTAAAATACATACTGAATTTTAGGCATCCTCTGCAATTTTGTTGTTAATTACTTCTATAGGGATGCCGATACTGCAGTCTTTCTCGTCAGAATACTGAATGTACATCAGCTGACTATAACAAAGACATGGTCAAACAGCTATTTCTTCAGAGTAGAAGCAGGAATCTGCAGCAAAGTTTGTTCAAAGCCTTGCACTGTACATTGATCACTCAGAGGGGATTGTTGTTTTTCTCAACAAAAGTCACTCTTTAAACTACAGATGATCTTACGATTTCTTTCAGGTGGAGCACCCCACCCCTTGCTCATGTATTTTCCCAAAATGTTTAAAGAATCAAAAGTACAACTTTCAAATGATCATGAATTGTAACTAGTGTGCTTCTGTCATCTCCCCTTATAGCTGTAAAATTGGTGTCTCCTAATGTATACAAGTTTGGCCAGATTAGGGCAATCCTATTATGTCTATGGTAAAAGCCAGGTTGCAGGACATATGATGGATCAGTTCCAGAAACCATATCTGATCCCTTCCTCCAGCGACATACCAAATCTGAGGTTTTCTGTTAGAGATTCTGTATATAGCTCTACAGAACAGACAGTCCACATTTGTTTATCTTCTGTTTCTCTGCAAACAGGAAACAGGAACTTTATTAAAGAGAAAAAACATAGATTTCTATCATAGATGCAGCTACAAACCTATAAACACTGCCATCTACTAGTTGAAGGATATATCTCTACTGAATACTGTTGGTGTAGTTGTTGCACAAAAATACATGAACAATGTATTCCAACACTTTCTTTCTGTTTTCTCTGCCCTTCCCTTTTTCTAATCAGAAACATGTCCACTTAGTTAAGCTTCGGGGAAAGGAACAAACAAAATACACAAAATTCCCAGTACACTTATCAGCTAGCAAGCAAGAAAAAAACAATTACACTGCTTAACAATTTGTGTTTAAAATGAAGGTTTTTGTTGATCAACATTTGCAAATATGTCAGGAAGCCACAATGCCTTGTCAGGCCACTCTGTGCAATGCAGTCCCCAACTGTAACATATGAGAATGTCCGTGTTGGGTCATATATAACAATGGATAAATTGAGTGCCTGGAGGTAGCCCGTTACTCCTTAAAGGGACACAAATACACCAGGAGCACAGCACGATGGCAAATGAAGACCTCATAGATTGATTGATATGGTTGCCATTTTTGTTTATCTTTCTGTATTTGGCGTAGGAACACACCAGAAATCTTCAGCCGTCATTAATGATTGCCCTATACTTGTGTTTGGTTTCCTGTCAGTGATTGTAAAAAAACATTTCAATCAATTAATGTGCAAGCTTGTAAAGGAGGACACCACTATACTAGGCAGGGATATTTTTGGTGCATTATATCTACAAGTAGAGGATGGTATTATTAAAACTACTACAGTTACACTTATGCTACCGGTGTTCAAAGTTTCAACACTCGGCAACACGTTACTGGACTGTGCAGAGCACTTTGTACACAAAATAAATTGCGTTCAGATCTGAAATCAGTGTTTCAGAAATGTAGATGCTTGCCCTCCTCTGTAAGATAAGCTGTTTCCCAATTACTAGCACAAGATGTGTTTGAATTGGTATCCTCTGTTGTGCCGTCAATGGGGTTGATTTAGGCAAAGGCAAATAGATTGTTCACTTTGCAAGGGAGGTTTCCCCAGAACTAAGTCAATGAGGTGCAACTCTGTTGACTTACATCATCCAATCATGTGCAAGTACAAATGCTGTTTTTTTTTCCCTTGCATGTGATTGGGTATTCACTGCAAAGTGAAATTTCACTGAATTCTCTAAGCTCTGGAGAAAATTCCCTTGAAAGGTGCAACTTCCCTTACAAAGTGAATGGCCTACTGTATTTGCCTTTAGTAAATCACCCCCATTGGATAAAAACAGATATATTAGATTGTATGTTGACCTGTTGTTATTGAAAGTCACCGCTTCCCACCTATTAAGAAAGTCTTTTGAGAACTCAGGGGAGATATATTCTCTTCTACTCTTGATCTTCAAAGTGCATATTATTAGGTTTTGCTGCATGAGGAAAGTACAGGGCTCACTTCATTTATTACATGAAGGCCTGCTCCATTTCAAGCATGTACCTTATGGTTTAACTTTAGCAACCAGTTCTTTTCAAAGACTGATGTTTTCAATCCTCAGAAGCATACTTATGTACTTTCTTAGCTCTTACTTCATGGTATTCCTAATTTATGCCTTAATTATGGAGGCAGAGACAGCACAGCACAACTTTCAAGCAGTTAAACAGCTCATTGTGAGCAGTCCAGCACTAGCATTATTTCATCCATCTCTTCTTACTACAGATGCTTCAGACTACAGCCATGGTGTGGCCCTTACAAAGTGTCATGCAGACCAGGTAAAGAAAACAGTTTCTTTTGCATCCAGAACCCCCACAGAAGCAGAGGGAAATATTTTACTTGGGAAAAGGAAGCCCTAGCATGTGTTTGGGGAATAGAAAAATTGAGAATATACCTTTGGGGTCAACATCTTATTTTGTGGACTAACCGTGGTCCTTTAACTACCCTGCTTACCACAAAGGGACTAGGGTATGCAGGAATGTATATAGCCAGATGGCCGGCAAGAATGCTCAGTTTTAACTACACAATACAATACAAACCAGTTTAAATATGTTACTTCTAATTCTTTGTCATGGTTACCCTTAACTGTAGCTCCTAGTAAGCAGGATAGGATGTTGAAATGATTGTATTTATTGATATAAAGGCAGTTACAGCATTTGAGTTGCATAGTTAGTCTGGCTGAAAAAAGACAAAAGTCCATCCAGTTCAACCATAAAAAAAAAAAAGGTTATAATCCTATACCCACAGTTGATCCAGAGGAAGGAAAAAAAACCCCCAGCAAAGCATGATCCAATTCATTCCTGCAGGGAAAAAAATTCCTTCCTGTTCCCCCGAGAGGCAATCAGATATTCCCTGGGAGTTCAAACAAGCTTGTCTTGCATGTCCAGTACAAGTGTGATTACATGACATTTTACAAAGCAAATGGCCAAAACAAACTGAGCCCATTTCTATGACTTTACCACAGGATTAGACATGAAATATCCTTAGTTGGTGGCTATATTGTCTGTGAATCTCATCGATCATTAGTACCAGACACTTTGAGAAGGTGCCTTATACAACTTTCTCATAAGCGCAACCAAGGAATTATAAGAACAAAGCAAAGACTGCATGGACTATCCTAGTGGCCAGGCATGGATGGCCATATACTGTCATTCAATCTTGGGTTACTTGTCAGAGTCTTGACACACGTCCCACCGCTCCAACCAGTACCATTTCTTGATTCTGCCTGGGAGAAGCATGCTATTGATATTGGTCCTTTCACAGAATGGCCTGCCAATTTACTATAACATTGTTTATTAAAATAAATGGACAGAAATTGCATTTGTCTCAAATATAACATCTGCTACTGTCATTGTATTCCTTCCATAGTCCTCAGAAGCAGCAAAGTAATCCAAAAGAACTAGTATCTGACCTTTGACCACAATTTGTTTCATTTGAGTTTAAATCCTTCCAAAAAGACAAAAATTGTGTGGGAAATCATCAGTTTATTATCCTCAAGCAATTGAGACATTGAGAGATTGGAGACATTGAGAGATTGGAGACATTGAGAGATTAAACAGAAGCTTTAGAGAAGCTCTTCAAACTATAGATCTTAAAGAGAAATCTTGGAAATCTTTTATTATACATTTCTTATATGTCTACAGAGCAAATAGACAACTACAATAAGCATCACCAGCTAAACTAGTACATGGTAGTTACTATATACAGTTGTTACTAGTTTAATACTTTCTACACTCTGTACAAGTTAGTTCCTCTTTTATGGAGGCCTGAACTTGTTAATAAAGTACTATTTAACTACTTACACAATACTGGATCAGGATAGCCTGACTCTTAAGTTCTGTCCTACATTGGCTTTACCTTTTCTCTGTTTTGGGCCTTTTCTGAGACAAAACAGGACAGCCTGTCACCTATAGCCTGGGACTGTTTGGGCCTTTGACAGTTTCATTTTCTATTGTAGACCAATTAAATAAGTGACAATTAGTTGTTGCACTCAACTAGTGCAGCCTTTGGCTTGGACCTGGACATTTAGTAAGATAGAGTCAATGGGCAGCCCAGTTCTCCCTCTGTCATATTGTCATACACTAGAGTGTAGGGTGATGTCATTACTTGGGCTGTGCTGCTGGACAGGTAATGCCAACTTGGCGGTGCCTACAGCTAGGGCTTTCTGTGGACTGGCCCTGAGACAGCAGGCTTGTATTTATTTATTCCTAGCCATAACAACACTAGTTTGGTATGAAGCACTGTTTGTTTAAGTAGGTCAGTTATTGCGGGAGTGGTTTAGGTATTTAATAGAACGTCCTATTTATAGCAATTGGCTTCTCTGGATGTTACCTGTGTTTTATTAGTGAGCAGTTGGGACCGATCTGCCATGTCACAGTGGATATATATGGGATATTGAATATTAGACATCAGGGGCCTGCCCATACCTGCAGTGTGGAGAAAGCTGCAGTCACACCATTTATAAATATTGACCTCCTTACCTGCTGTAGTGTTGGTGTGTACAACATACATCTGACATTATTTCTTCATCACACTTTCCAACATGCTACAGTTCTATCACAGTTTAAACGAATGTGAGATACTACATTTCCCAGCATGACCTGGTCTTTAAATACTAAAGCAAGACACTCCCTTTAAAACATGCGTCCTGAATAGGCTACAGTGGCTTAGAAAAGTGTTTTACTCCACTTGATGGGAGTACAGCTCTTGTCAAATGCCTTGTCTTGGCACCTCTCTGGCTGCAAATTCACAAGCAGATACGTACCAGTCCCATAAATATTTATAAAATGTGCTTCTGGGCCACTCAGAATCCAGAGGTACACTGCACAAATAACATAACGTATGTATTCTTTTCTGGAAAAGTGAGCAGAGTTATTGGGGACGAATCTCTTCATTTGTGCTACATATATCTGTTGGTTAGTGTGTATGAAGGTGCCAGCTTCAAGGCTACGGATTGCTTTCCTAATAAGCGTTGTATAAATAACTGTCGCTTAGCTCAGTCCTGATTGTACTATGTGTCCAGTACAGATAAATAGCCCAACCAGTCTAAACACTGAGCATAGTTTAATAACAACTTTCATACAGACCAAATACTTACATAGCCTTAGGCCAGAAGGACCTCTTACACAACACAAGGTTTTTAAGTGTATAGTAAATGACAGAAGTCCAGCTCCTAGTATCCTGACAGTACTTCAGGTGAGGTTGGCTACACACAGCCCTGTGTTTTATAAGTGGCTTAAGAATTTACAAGCAACAATAAAGAAATGAACAGTACATGTATTAGGGGGAGTTAGTTATGGTCACATAAAAAGCCTCCACCACTCCGTACATCTGTACCCTTCAAGTATAACTGTTAGGGAGAATCACCCTCTTTATTTGTCTTTTTTATTGTTATCGCTGAAAGAGAAGGAAAATCCCCAATTTTGCATTGTCACCAGAACAGGAATAGAGGGAAATTTTTTAAATGAGGAACCTAGTTGTGGTAAGAACCAGGAATTTCCTCTCGCTTCCTGTTTTGGCAATGGGACAGAAAGTGAAGTGAAATTTCCCCAACAGGACACAGACTGCAAAAACATAGCTGTCAGGGATTATAACCCTGTCCTACTCTTATCCTACAGCTGTAATAACTATGTTTGAGCTGTTTTTGGTATTCTTCCAGTTGTGCGATCCAGGTACCCCTGCCAGACAGCAAGCCATTTACTTGCACTAGTGTATTAAAAGCTGTCAAGCCTGGAGTTGGGCCTTAAAAGTTCATGTTATCTATTTGAATAGATTCATGTACACAAATGGTTTGAGGCTTAAAATATGCTCTAGCATAAAATTCTGATTTTTTTTTTTCTGTTCAGGGAGCCGCAGGTGGCGCAAACAGCTGGCCATAGAAGTGAATAACCATATGCTGATGTACTTGAGTCTACACCAGTTTTTTTTGTATCAGCGTAAACATGCAGATGTGCATATGATTATATCCTGATGCAGAATTTCCACATTCAGGGAATACTTCATGTGTGCATGTACGCATTTATGCACATACATGAAAATGCTGGCACATATCCGAGTATGGCCACATACAGCTGGTCACTTCTATGGCCAGTTGTATGGTACACCTATGGCTCCCCAGATACAGAAACACGCAGATGTTTGACCTACAAAGCCATTCACAACACTGCCCCTAACTACCTCACTAACCTGATTTCCAAGTACCACCCTACCCGTACCCTTCGCTCCTCACAGGACCTCCTTCTATCTTGCTCCCTGGTCTCCTCCTCCCACGCACGAGTGCAAGACTTCTCCAGGTCCTCCCCCATCCTCTGGAACTCACTACCCCAATCCATCAGACTGTCACCTTCCCTCCTCACCTTCAGGCGCTCCCTGAAAACCCACCTCTTCAGGGAGGCCTACCCCACCCTCACCTAACAGCCGTTCTTCTTCATTCTTCATTCCTCCTACCACTCCATCCCCCACAGCCACTTCCTCCTGTACCACTATCCCCTCCCTCCTAGATTGTAAGCTCGAAAAATTAGGGCCCTCTAACCCCTCGTGTGCGGTTTGTTGTTGCTGTACTGTTTCATGTATTGTCCCCCCCCCCTCTATTGTACAGCGCTGAGCAAACCCTTTGGCTCTATATAAACTCGATGTAATAATAATAATAATAATATTTTTAATTGGTTCTATAGGCAGAAGGTTTTTACCTTAATGCATTCTCTTGCGCCCCCCCTTATACTTACCTGAGCCCGGTCCAGCCATGTGCACAAGAAGAGAGGCTCTCTCAGCTCTCTCCCTCTACACTGGCTCAGAGACAGCAGTGGGAGCCATTGGCTCCTGGTGCTCTCAGTCACAAATCACAGCCAGTGCAGAGGGAATGGGGGGGGGAGGCAAGGCCTAGCCGCACTCTGTGCCAATGGACATAGAGTGGGGCTCAGGAGCAAGCCTGCACAAGTGCCCCATAGCAGGCAGCTTGCTACGGGGGGCACTCAGTTGGGAGGGGGGGGGTTTAGCCAGGAGCATCAGCGAGGGACAGAAGAAAAGAGGATCAAAACCAATTGCACAAAACAGGTAAGTATGACATGTTTGTTAATTTAATTTAAAAATGAGCATTTACAACCACTTTAAACCTTAAACTATCTGTGTGCATGAGGCAATGAATACACCATTTGACTGAAGCATGTGTTTGGAGTTCAGGATTAATGCCATAAACATGATCCACAAGGCATGAAAGCATTCGCCATTACAGGATCTCATGGTAGACAGTCACATGACTAACACCTATTTATCTAAACTCAAAAGCAAAAATGTATTATATTGGAGCTTTCCAGTCCTTGTGGGGGCCACCTTAGTTGTCTTAATTCAGGTTCTGTGTTTTATACTTGTTCACAGTCAGGGGCGGACTGACCATTGAGAAACTCGGGCACTGCCCGAGGGCCTGGGGTCAGTAGGGGGCCCCATGAGATGCCCCTGGTACCTTTTTCATTGGCTTTTTTGATTTTGGGCAAGGACACAGTGGCCTCATGATCCCCTATTGCCCGGGGGCCCCATAAGTTGTCAGTCCGCCCCTGTTCACAGTACTGTATTTATGAAGGAACAGTGTTGTTACCCTTGTAAAGAAACTGTTTAGGGGCTACAGAACACAACCCCTCTCCTCATCTACATAACATAGAAAGAGCAATGCTTACTGATAAGCCCTGGTTCACATATATGCGGCCGTGCATGCCGGGTTTTGCACGGGTACGAGAGCCCATTCATTTGAATGGACTCCTGTGCCCCGTGGCACGCAGAGAAGTCATCCCTTCACTTCTTTGGAAAACGCAGCCCGCACGGGTACCTCGGTTCCCAGTATGGTTGCATTTTCCAGTGGGGGAAGCGTGCCATTAGAACTAATGGCATTCGCCCGTGGGTCCGCATTCCTCTGTGCGGGTGGTGCGGCTGCATGGATTTACGTGCGGATCCACAGCGGCACCACCCTCACAGACGTGAACCTAGCCTTAAAGTGTAACTAAAGGCAAAACTATTTTTTAAGTTTTGGATAGAGTGGAGAGAGATTAGAACACCTGTCAGTTTTTATTGCCATCTGTGCCCCCGTTAGGGAGAATCACCTTCTCTATTTGTCCTGTTTACCATGATCATCGAAATTAAAAATAATAGAAAATCCCCAATTTTGGGTTGAAACCAGAACAGTAATAGAGGGCAAATCTTCCAATGGGGACACTAGTGCTGGTGACACCCCAGGTTTTTCTCACTTTGTAGGGATTTCTTCTCACTTCCTGTTTTGGCTATGAGACAGGAAGTAAATGGAAATCTCCCATATGGAACACAGGGGTTATAACCCTCCCTTACTGTATCCAAAATGTAAAAAATAGTTTTGCCTTTAGTTTTACTCTCAGACACCAAAAGGGAGCAACTTGTAAAAGTTAATTATAAGTGTTTACATACTCATTGAATCAAAGGTCTAGGCATTAAATCACATGTCTGTAGCCCCAGTCTAGTGATCTGAAAAGAATTTCATGACTAAGTAACAACCTGTTGGATAAGGAGGGTTTTTTTTATCTGACTTTAGGTCCATGGAAAGAGCACTAGGAAATGCAGACATTTACCAGTTAGGTAAAAATTTTACATTTTTACCTAATTGGTCATTTTTACCGATTTTTTATTTAGTCATGCCAAGATCATTACATGTATTCACTTCAATGCTGACAGTATGATCAACTATACTCTAATTTTACTTTTCCTCCCCAGAATCCTGTTCAGGCCAGAATTCATACTAAAATTTGGAGTGACGGCACTGTGAGCCTACAGGATATGGCCAGTCCAGTCATTGTGGTATGGTTCTTACTATGGGGACTGGAGAAGAAAGTCTTTAAAGTAGAACTATGGTCAAAAACAAACATGATATATGTGATGCACACATAACACATCAATTTTTGTTTTTCTTCACCCCCCCCCCCCCCTTAGCATAGTCTTGCTACGTGTTGTCAGTAGAATAGTTAATTCTGCAGTGTAATCACTGCAGCTTTGTCAGCCTGTGGACAGGGCAGTTTTAAATGGACATGTAATTTTAGATGGACTTTAGCTAAGCAGCAAACAAATGAATGTCCAGCTCCAGCTAACACCTTTTAAGCAGTTACAGCAACAGGTTTTTCTTCTTTAGGAAAAAAGGTTTAAACCACTTGAATAAAAGCTGTCAGCTGTCAGTATAATATCTCGTCCCAACCCCTGCGATGGGCTGCATGTAAGCGTCGAGAAAAAAAAATTAAAAAAAGAGGCCTGTGAAAGAAAAAAAATGAATTCTTATCTTGAACACTCTTATTATAAATAATAACAATATACAGTTACCAGATTACAATACACTTCGCCATAGTGGGCCTTGAAGCAGCCTACTAAGGGAGAGAGCACAAGGAAGATCTCACCCATGGATCAATAATATATTGGAAGGCTGGGGTGACCCTCGGGTGGTAGGAAGTCAACCCCGATAGATAACAGAGTGCCAAGTCCCTGTATAGAATATTGAAAAGAAGAATGTGGAAATGGACTTTCTAGGCAAAGAAACTCGGTACACAAAAATATAATTTTGTGTACCAAGTTTCTGTGCCTAGAAAGTCCATTTCCACAGTCTTCTTTTCAATATTCACCCAACATTCCAGCTGTGACGAACGCAGGATCGCTGCCACCAATATGCAACGATCCCACGATTGCTGTCACCAATATGTGACGACTGTGGCGTCAGACCCCAGCCCTTCTCATTGGCTAGTCCTTCTCGTGACCGAAGGACTAGCCAATCTAAAACTGCAATGTCACGTGCGTAACAATGCCACACTCAGCTGCACCCTGCACAACGATTTTCCAGCTAATTGGATCACAATCTATGTACTGGCAGCCTGAGCAATTGTTACTGCCACCACCTTCTTTTTGTACAGAGAAAGAGGAGACTCGGCTATACCAGTAATAACACTACAATGATTGAAATAATCATCTGCCTAACACAGTCACCGCAGGCCGGTTATACAGAGGGTTAAACAAACACAGTAGCACTTTTTTTAGAGGCAGGAATTCGTAAATTGCAATTAAGAGCTATAGAAACAGTTCAACACATTCAAAGGGAAAGATTTATTACTGAAAGTCAAAAAGGGGTGCAATAAAAATATTTACAGAAAAAAAGATGTAACCAATATATATATATAAAAATACAGGGTACAACAGCACAGCAAAGAGATAACAGAGAGAGGTTAAAGGGTTAAAGTACTTGCCCAAGTCCTGGGTTAGCAGATCAAGTTTCAGAGCGAAAGGGTACGGGTCTCCCCAGGTGGTATTGACGGTAAAAGGGAGAATTCTTCAACTTAACTCTCTTAGGTCTGACAGCCCATGTTGTAGTTCCCTAGCAGGGGGTGTCTCTGAAGTCAAGGACCAATGCCCCGTTTAGGGAGGGATCGTCGGGCGGATACCTCAACTAGAGTCAGAATCTCTCATAACTCATATTTTGCGCATAACTTTTCCTATGCACAAGTGACATTCCACCCGAAGGTAGATTATTATGCAGACACGTCTGAGGATTGATTAGATATGAATTATGAAATGAATGACGCCTAGCGAAGAAAAGGGAAAGGGCAGAGAACACAGGGGGGTTTATTTACTAAAGCTGGAGAGTCCAAAATCAGACTCCCTTCTGCATAGAAACCAATCAGCTTCCAGGTTTCATTGCCAAAGCTTCATTGAACAAGCTGAGGTTAGAAGCTGATTGGTTTCTATGCAGAAGGGAGTCTGATTTTGGACTCTACAGCTTTAGTAAATAAACCCCAGGGTGTCATGATCCTACGGAAGCAGATACAGAGACAACACCTCCTGCGCTCTAGGACTCAAACCAGAAGTGGAGGAATCGAGGAACCTCAAAACAATTCCTCCAGCGCATGGAAGGTTGTGCAGCTCTAAAATGAGCCTGGGGAAGCCCTACCGATAGTGTGAAGTGAAGCAAAAAAGAGCGCACCAACCTTGCGTGATTTTATTAAATAAGATAGATATATATTTACAAGCAAGGAAGTAAAACAAGCATTACAGATCCTCAAAGGAACTAGGGAGTGTAGAGCCAGTTTGAGTCGCATCACGAGGGTAGACTCTCAAAGTGAGGCTGACGCGTTTCAAAGGGGGACCCTTCTTCATCAGAGCTCAAATGATCCTGAGCATGGCACCCTGAACTTGCAGTGTATTAATGCAGAGAACAGTGCTGAATAAATGTTTTATATTACTGTGTACAGTATGCCTTCCTGTCCCAGTGCCAATCACACCAACCCCCCATTTCATGTATGGGTGTTCTAGGAATGGGAAGTGAAGAAAAATCTTCCCAATGGGGCCAGTCACAGACCAAAAAAATTACAGAGCCTCGATCTCTCCCCTACTACTTACCCCCGTTTAGCAGTAAAGTGTTTTTTTTTTTGTTTTTAATATATTTTGGCAGTAAATGGCCAGCGAACCTTTCCTTTTATAAAGAGAATGCAGCTAATAGGTAGCAGGACAGACATCTCTACTCCTATGGAGAAGCCTCTGTTTTATCTGCAGTTAGCTATAATTGAGGTAGGTAGACTGGCATCCCATGTGCATTGCTATGATTCTCATTCATTTTGTGACCCAGGAGGAACCAAGGAAAGTTCTGCAAATGAGCCATTAGTCAAACAAGCCGCCATCCATGGGGACACTTTGCATTTTATCAATTATTGTTTATGAGCCTGGTTACAGTTTCCTCCCAAATGACCTCAAACAGAAATCCCAAAGCCACTTGCTGTGGTGTTTGCAGTACGGATACAAAGTAACAGGCCTCGGTCACATGAGATTTGAGGTAATCCCTGAGCTTTGAGAGCCGCCTGTCCTGTGGGCTTTTGCTGACACACCTGGTGGTTACATAATTCCGCTTGGGGCTGTGCTTAGAACAATTCACCTGCCAATTACAGCGAGAGGCCTCCCGGGGTCCCACGTATCTGTTTGCTAAATATTGCCTGTAAATGAGCTGCCAGTACATTCATCCAGTAGTTTTGGCTGCCATTAACCCTTTTATACACCCTTTCATGCTTTACTGTAAATGCTTACCTGAAACAAGCATGCAAATTGGGAGTGAAGTGTGAATGTGTGATCTGCATACTTATTCCAGATCAGTCACTGAGAAAGTATTGATGCCGTTGGACCAGCATGATGCATTTGAGGTCTTCCTCAGTACGAAGATAAGTAATTATATACCTTTTGCGCTTATATGGATATCCCTAAACAAAGCTGCTCTCACCCAACCTGACCCAATAGGTGTGTGCAAATCAATATAAAAAAATGGTGAAGCGCTAAACAGTAAAATAAATAACACAAATACTATAATAAAACATAATTATCCACACACAGTGCTCTGATCCAATTGTGAATAAAGAAGTGAAAAAAATGGTGCAAAAATAGGAAACCCTGTTTACATACACACTTAAACGAGTGAATTAAAAAAATATATAAATATATATATATATAAATAAATAACACCCTCCTGTCCCAATGATGGGACTATGCAAATAGTGTACCAAGTGAATCCCCTAATGGGGACAAACAATATCAGTGATTAGTGACAATAAATAACAGAGGACCTGTTCATATGTAATCCTCATTTAAATAATAATCACAAAAAACATACAAAAATAATGTCCATTAGACAAAAAACATGAAAATATATGGCTGTGATCTTCACATACAGTCAGGTCCATAAATATTGGGACATCGACACAATTCTAAAATTTTTGGCTCTATACACCACCACATTAGATTTGAAATGAAACGAACAAGATGTGCTTTAACTGCAGACTGTCAGCTTTAATTTGAGGGTATTTACATCCAAATCAGGTGAACGGTGTAGGAATTACAACAGTTTGCATATGTGCCTCCCACTTGTTAAGGGACCAAAAGTAATGGGACAGAATAATAATCATAAATCAAACTTTCACTTTTTAATACTTGGTTGCAAATCCTTTGCAGTCAATGACAGCCTGAAGTCTGGAACGCATAGACATCACCAGACGCTGGGTTTCATCCCTGGTGATGCTCTGCCAGGCCTCTACTGCAACTGTCTTCAGTTCCTGCTTGTTCTTGGGGCATTTTCCCTTCAGTTTTGTCTTCAGCAAGTGAAATGCATGCTCAATCGGATTCAGGTCAGGTGATTGACTTGGCCATTGCATAACATTCCACTTCTTTCCCTTAAAAAACTCTTTGGTTGCTTTTGCAGTATGCTTTGGGTCATTGTCCATCTGCACTGTGAAGCGGCATCCAATGAGTTCTGAAGCATTTGGCTGAATATGAGTAGATAATATTGCCCGAAACACTTCAGAATTCATCCTGCTGCTATTGTCAGCAGTCACATCATCAATAAATACAAGAGAACCAGTTCCATTGGCAGCCATACATGCCCACGCTATGACACTACCACCACCATGCTTCACTGATGAGGTGGTATGCTTAGGATCATGAGCAGTTCCTTTCCTTCTCCATACTCTTCTCTTCCCATCACTCTGGTACAAGTTGATGTTGGTCTCATCTGTCCATAGGATGTTGTTCCAGAACTGTGAAGGCTTTTTTAGATGTCATTTGGCAAACTCTAATCTGGCCTTCCTGTTTTTGAGGCTCTCCAATGGTTTACATCTTGTGGTGAACCCTCTGTATTCACTCTGGTGAAGTCTTCTCTTGATTGTTGACTTTGACACACATACACCTACCTCCTGGAGAGTGTTCTTGATCTGGCCAACTGTTGTGAAGGGTGTTTTTTTCACCAGGGAAAGAATTCTTCGGTCATCCACCACAGTTGTTGTCTGTGGTCTTCCGGGTCTTTTGGTGTTGCTGAGCTCACTGGTGCGTTCCTTCTTTTTAAGAATGTTCCAAACAGTTGTTTTGGCCACGCCTAATGTTTTTGCTATCTCTCTGATGGGTTTGTTTTGTTTTTTCAGCCTAATGATGGCTTGCTTCACTGATAGTGACAGCTCTTTGGATCTCATCTTGAGAGTTGACAGCAACAGATTCCAAATGCAAATAGCACACTTGAAATGAACTCTGGACCTTTTATCTGCTCATTGTAATTGGGATAATGAGGGAATAACACACACCTGGCCATGGAACAGATGAGAAGCCAATTGTCCCATTACTTTTGGTCCCTTACCAAGTGGGAGGCACATATGCAAACTGTTGTAATTCCTACACCGTTCACCTGATTTGGATGTAAATACCCTCAAATTAAAGCTGACAGTCTGCAGTTAAAGCACATCTTGTTCGTTTCATTTCAAATCCATTGTGGTGGTGTATAGAGCCAAAAATGTTAGAATTGTGTCAATGTCCCAATATTTATGGACCTGACTGTAACTTATGCAGGTGATGATGTGAAAATAAGTGATCTCCACTCTGGTGAAAAACTCCTCAAATTGGCCAAAGTGGCCCCTCACCTCCAAAAAGTGACCGTCAAGGGCCAGCACGCTTTTTAGGATCACTTCCTGATCCTTATAGATGTAAATTGGTCACACAAGAAAAGCGCCACATAAACTCCCTTCCGTACCACCACTTACTCCTCTCAGGATGCTTCTGGCACAGGTACCGCAATACAGCTCACTCCCACTCAGGATCATATTAGTGAAAAAGAAAAAAATCCTCCATGGTGCAGTAATGTTTTTTTATTCAATATGATGTCATTAAAACAAATATTCCACTCACATTTGGTCCCCAGATACAGAGCTTCTCAACCTCATGCATATGGGTGTACTGCAAGGGTTTGTTGGGTGTACCAAAATGGCCACCACGCCCGGAAGTGCGTCACCACGTCACCGGAAGTTGCATACCAACGCGTTGCGTCACGTGACTTCATCAGCTTTCTCAGTACGAGTTTCCTTTAGAAACATGTATCAAAACCCAACTTTTTTTGCTGTTAGGAGTATGAAAGGAAGCATCCAGTGATACAGTGATGCCAACATTGACTAAATTCATTTAATTTAAGGTCCTGTTTTTTGTGTTCATTTAATGGATTCCCATACATATTGGTTTCTTGTATTGCTTATGAAATCAATGAAAGAGTAATGCAAAGCAAAGTTTATTTAAATATATTGCATTTTTAGAAGTATATTAATATGTACATAATGGTAATCAGACAATGAGGTTGTTGTGGATATACTAGGATCTACCTATAAATCCAGTTTTGAAAACGGTATACACAAATCTTTATATCTATTGTTCTTCATACACTCCTTAAAGTGTTACTAAGCCCACAACAGTAAAATCAGTCTGTATATGCAGTAAAGCATGCTTGCTATACTCACTGTGGCACCGAATGGGTTAATCCTCTGCATTGTGTAAAAACACGGTTTGGTCCTGTTTTCTCTGCCCCTCTTCTTGTTCAAATGTCCACCTGATAAGACAGACTGACCCTGTAGTCACATGTTCAGTTTAGTGTGTATTGCTAGGTTTTTTTTTTTCTTGGGAAAGTGCATGTGATCAGCACAGGGCCAATCAGCACTGTCCAGACAGAGGTCAGGGGTTTTACATCCTCATAGAGCAAAAAGAAAACTCCTCCTACAAGCTTTAACCAGTGCTCTGCTGAAATCACAAGACTGCTCTAACTGCTACTGAGAAAAGGTATTTAGCAGTTCGTATTTAGTAAAATAATTGCATTTCCCTGTGGTGTGTACTGTAGGAGACTGGATAGAGTGAAGGGTCCTGGGTTTAGTATCACTTTAATACTTGTTTATCTGAGTGAATATTCATGTCTATGAAATTCCAGAGAAAACTTTTTCTAGAATGTGCGCATTACAAAAAGTATGAATTCCTCAGCTGATTGCCATATTGAGTTAAAATTGTATTTGTTCAGATGAGCAACAAGAATAAGTTTCCATTCTTCACCTTCAATCGTCGATTTGTCCCCAATGACCATTAGAAAATCGAAAGAACATTCCAAAAATGAACAGCTTCAAACAAAAGTCTAATGGTGTATGCCCAGCTGAAGATTTCTATTAGTTTTTTCACTGCTGTCTCTGTCCCCACTGGGGAGATTCATCCTCTCTATACGTGCAAGTGGTTGTTGTTACCACGACTGAAAGTGAGAAACAATCCAAAATTTTCAGTTGTCCTCGAACCAGTAATAAAAGGGAAATCTTCAATTTGGGACACTGGGTGACAACTAATGGAATTGTCCCTAGTTTGAAGAGATTTAGGCCTCGTTTAAACCTGCGATTGAGGGGCGGTAAAATCCCACAGTTGAGCTGCGTTCCTACAGTTCCTCAGCCGCTCCCCCCAGGCAGTGGCAGAGGGTGTACACATGCTGCTGCCATGATGTTGTGCTTTGTGGCTGGAATTATACCCTGTTACACTCAGCAGGCGGTACCGCCACAGAGTGTGACCCTTTCAAGTAAATGGAACCGCGCGTTGCACCATTATTGTCTAGCGGCTTAAAACAGGCAGCGAGGAGACAATACAACGCCTCCTCACCACTTGTTTAAGCAAGGCCTTAGTCTTACTGTTGTGTCTTTAGAATGAAAGTTAAGGTAATTCTCCCCCAATAAAACATGTATAGCAGCAAAAAACTGACAGTCGTTTTAATCATTCCTTATTCTATCCAACACTAAAAAAAAGTTTGGGCTTTAGATGTACAGTACTTTAAAATGAAGTGGGTATAGTGGGGGATGACATTTCCCAGCAATCTGTCTATATCAGTGGTTCTCAACCTGTGGGTTGCGACCCCTTTGGGGGTCAACAACCCTTTCACAGGGGTCCCCTAAGACCATCAGAAAACACATATTTCTGATGTGTAAAGAGCAGCTACTGTGTAGAAAGCAGCTGCTGTGTTGAAAGCAGCTACACTGTTAAAAGCAGCTACTGTGTTGAAAGCAGCAATATTGGAGGTAAAACAACACTCATGAATTATAATTACTGGATAAATAATTTTATGGTTGGGGGTCACCACAACATGAGGAACTGTATTAAAGGGTCACGGCATTAGGAAGGTTGAGAACCACTGGTCTATATGAATTCATTCTGTGCTTGTGTACCGTAGGTATCCACAGTCAGAGTCACCATTAAGCCCTGGTTCAGTCTAACCTGCAGGCTGCTTGCAGGTGCAGGAATTGCACCTATTCCTGCACCCGCAACCACTGTCAGCCGAATCACACTCATTCTGAATGGCACTCCCACGCATCTTACCCTGATCGCGGAACCATAGGGAAACACATGGTCAAAAAGACCATGCGATTTCACTGCAGATGAGTGTTTTTAAAAGACGCATGCACCTTTTTTGCATGAAACGTGGGAACAGCAGCCTATTCAGATGACTGGCCTGCTGTGCCCGCAATAGTGTGATCCTATCCTTGAGCTCTCAGGGTGAGCCATATCTCCTGGGGGGGGGTGTATGACTATTATGGGGTCTCTGTGCGTGCTTTCTGCTACAGATGTATAAGAACAAGCTCACAAGCGAAACATTTCTTTGTTTTCTAAGCAATTCTGCAGCAAAATGCCTTTGGTTAAGGCTGCATTCATATGGGCCGAGAGGGCAGGAGGTTCTGACCTCTGTAGGAGTGGTTGGAATGCAGGTGGACTTGTGCTCCAGCAACACGGGAACTGGGTGATATTCTGCATCCAGCATGAGTCCATCCTAAATAAAAACAAGATCTGCAGCATTCCTGGAGAAGTAGCTGGAGTCCACTGGAAGCCAATCAGAACCCTAGTCAAATGCTTATAAATCAGTTTTGTTTAACAGCGTGCCAACAGGTCCTGTGTTAGCTTTTGAAAGTCTTTTTCTGCAGTAAATGAGTCGGAGGTCTCCAAGGGAGAAGACCCTATGCATGGCACTAATCTCAATAGCCTGATTGGACTCCAGTACACAGCCCCTTCCTGTAGCTTGGGATGCTTGATGGATAGATCAAATCTTGGCTGGTTCAGTAGGAACCAGCCGAGATTCGATCCATCTATGGGCAGGCTGGTTGTACCCAAGTTGATCGGCTTCAGTACAACCAGCCTGTCAGATTTTTTACATGCGATTACTGCCAGCAGCACTAGCTGCTAGCAGTAGTCGTGTTCTACTGCCTGGTAGGTCTCCCTGCCAACAGAACACGGTGCAGCGGGAGGGATTCCCCCTTCAACACTGAATGTGTATATGGTGGGGGAATCAAGCAGTTTTCTTTTCTTCCAGTTGTGGTTGCGGGAAAGAAAATCAAATCATCTATGGCTTGCATTACACTTTCTGGAAGACGAAGGGGAAGGAGGGGGGAATACATTTCACATCACCCCCTTTGTTGGCATATGATGGAAGGCTTTATCAAACATCAGAAGAACTCTCACCAAATGCTCTACAGACTCTTAAATACCCCAGGCATTCAGGAAGCATTTCAGAACTTCTCCAGTATCAATGCAGTGTGCAGTCCTTATCACCTATACTAGGGAGGCTATGTGTTTATATTATGGGGTTTCTATGTATGCAAGCCATACCAGACTCAAATTGAGGTAACTTCCTGCTAACAATAGAAGTAATTGTTAGCTCTTGGTGCAATTCTATAACTGTATTAGAACATAGAGTATATCACCATCACCGTGAACCCATAACCATTGATCCAAACACTTTTTTTTTTTCCATTTTGGATAGAGAAAGTGAGGGTGTCAACATGCTGTGTCTCACTAGGGAGATCTCTCTTCATTTCCTGTCCCCATAGCCAAAACAGGAAGTGAGAGGGTCACTAGAACAAATGTACCCTTTGGACAATTTTCCCCCTATTACTGTTCTGGTGATAACCCAAAATTCTGGATTTTATTTGGATTTCACCAAACATGACAAATAGAGAGGATAAATGTCCCCAAAAGGGGCATGCCATCAGCAATCTTATCTGCAGTCTGTTGGTGTATGTAGTAGGGATTCTGTCGTGTGTGTGTGGTGTCTCTGCAGTGTGGAGCTGTGTGTAGTGCGGGTTTTGCCTGCAGGCTGTTGGTGTATGTAGTCTATGTTCTGTCTATGCATATTCTTAGTGTACATGGATGTGTGTTTGTTGTTGGGGGGGCCGGTGAGGAGGGATGCAGGCTCTAAGTGTATATAACAGCGGGTGTTGGGGGTCTGGCTCTGGTTGTATATAGCAGTGGGAGGTTCTCTGTGGGGTCCAGAGTATGCATATTGTGGGGGCAGGGGGGTCACCTCTGTGTTTGGAGGGTCCTGGTGCTGCAGGCTTTTGGTATATATAGTAGTGGGGGGAGTCCCAACTGCAGGCTCTTTGTGTGTATATAGTAGTGGGGCTCCTCTCTTTATCTGGGGTGACCTCTTTATGGTGCTGGGGTGTTTTTTAGGGGTTGGGCTTAGCCCCTTTGTTCCAGTGAAGGGAACTCTTAAGGCGTCAGCATACCAAGACATTTTGGACAATTTCATGCTCCCAACTTTGTGGGAAGAGTTTGGGGATGGCCCCTTCCTATTCCAACATGACTGCACACCAGTGCACAAAGCAAGGTCCATAAAGACATGGAGGAGCCAGTTTGGGGTGGACGAACTTGACTGACCTGCACAGAGTCCTGACCTCAACCTGATAGAACACCTTTGGGATGAATTAGAGCGGAGACAGTGAGCCAGGCCTCCTCCCCCGACATCAGTGCCTGACCTCACAAATGTGCTTCTGGAAGAATGGTCAAACGTTCCCATAGACACCCTCCTAAACCTTGTAGACGGCCTTCCCAGAAGAGTTGAAGCTGTTATAGCTGTAAAGGGCGGGGCCAACTCAATATTGAACCCTACGGACTAAGACTGGGATGCCATTAAAGTTCATGTGCGTGGAAAGGCAGGCCGACCAATACTTTTGGCAATATTGTGTAGTAGTGTGTATGTGGGGGTCCCAGCTCTGTGGGCTCCCAGTGTATATAGTAATGAGGGGATGCTGGATTTGCAGGCTCTTGGTGTATATAGTAGTGGAAGAAGGGGGAGGGGTCCCAACGCTTTGGGCTCCCAGTGTATATAGTAATGAGGGGATCCAGCTTTGCAGGACTTGGTGTATATGGTCAGTCCACCCCTCACATTTGTGTAAATATTTGATTCTATCTTTTCATGTGACAACACTGAAGAAATGACACTTTGCTACAATGTGACGTAGTCAGTGTACAGCTTGTATAACATGTAAATTTGCTGCCCCCTCAAAGTAACTCAACACACCGCCATTAATGTCTAAACCGCTGGCAACAAAAGTGAGTCCACCCCTAAGTGAAAATGTCCAGATTGGGCCCAAAGTGTTAATATTTTGTGTGGCCGCCATTATTTTCCAGCACTGCCTTAACCCTCTTGGGCATAGAGGTCACCAGAGCTTCACAGGTTGCCACTGGAGTCCTCTTCCCCTCCTCCATGATGACATCATGGAGCTGGTGGATGTTAGAGACCTTGCGCTCCTCCACCTTCTGTTTGAGGATGCCCCACAGATGCTCAATAGGGTTTAGGTCTGGAGACATGCTTGGCCAGTCCACCTTTATTCCCAGCTCTGTGTGTATATAGAGGAAGGGGGGCTTTATGTGTTTGGGGGTACAGGCTCTGGGTGTATATAATGGAGGGGGGTCCTCTGTTTGGGGGTACAGGCTCTGGGTGTATATAATGGAGGGGAGTTCTGTTTGGAGGTGCAGACTTTTGATATATATATAGTGGTGGGAAGCCCTCTCTCTGTATTTGGGGATGCAGGCTCTGGGTGTATATATAATTGGAGTATCCCCCCTACTGGTGTATATATTGGTGAGGAGTCCTCTGTTTCTCATGGAAGGGGTGATGTCAGACGTTTGGTGCATATAGTGGAGGAGGGGCCTCTCTGTTTGGGGGTGAAGGCTCTGGGTGTATATAGTCTAGGGGGACCTCGGTTTTTGGGTACAGGTTCGGGGTGTAAATAGTAAAGAAGGTCCTGTTTGGGGGTGCAAGATCTGGGTGTATATAGTGTAGGCCCTACACTATATACACTGTAGGGGGTCCTCTTTCTGTATTGGGGGGTGTAGGCACTGGGTTTATATAGTAGTTGAGGAGTCCTCTCAGTGTCTGGGGTGTTTAGGCTTTGAGTGTATATAGTACAGGGGGGTTCTCTCTGTGTTTTGGGGTGCAGGCTCTGTGTATATATAGAGGAGGGGGTTCTCTTTGTATTTGTGGGTCCAGGCTCTGGGTGTATATAGTGGAGGGGGGTGCAGGCTCTAGCTGTATATAGTGGAGGGGGGTGCAGGCTCTAGCTGTATATAGTGGAGGGGGGTGCAGGCTCTAGCTGTATATAGTGGAGGGGGGGTCTCTCTCTGTTTGGGGATACAGGCTCTGGATGTATATAGTGGAGGGGGGTCCTCTGTATTTGGGGGTGCAGGCTCTGGTGTATATATTGGAGGGGGTCCTCTTTGTATTTGTGGGTCCAGGCTCTGGGTGCATATAGTGTGGGGGGGGGGGGTGTTCAGGGTCTGGGTGTATATAGTGGAGGGGGGGTGCAGGCTCTGGGTGTATATAGTGGAGGGGTTGGGTCCTTTTTGTATTTGGGGGCCCAGGCTCTGGGTGTATATAGTGGGGGTGCAGGCTCTGGGTGTATATAGTGGAGGGGTATCCAGGCTCTGGGTGTATATACTGGAGGGGGGGTCCTGGCTCTGGGTGTATATAGTGGAGGGGGGGGGGTCCAGGCTCTGGGTGTATATACTGGAGGGGGGGGTCCAGGCTCTGGGTGTATATAGTGGAGGGGGGGGGGTCCAGGCTCTGGGTGTATATAGTGGAGGGGGGGGGGTCCAGGCTCTGGGTGTATATAGTGGAGGGGGGGGTCCAGGCTCTGGGTGTATATAGTGGAGGGGGAGGGTCCAGGCTCTGGGTGTATATAGTGGAGGGGGGGGGTCCAGGCTCTGGATGTATATAGTGGAGGGAGGGGGGGTCCAGGCTCTGGGTGTACATAGTGGAGGGGGGGGGTCCAGGCTCTGGGTGTATATAGTGGAGGGGGGGGGGTCCAGGCTCTGGGTGTATATAGTGGAGGGGGGTGCAGGCTCTGGGTGTATATAGTGGAGAGGGGGTGCAGGCTCTGGGTGTATATAGTGGAGAGGGGGTGCAGGCTCTGGGTGTATATAGTGGAGGGTATATTGGGGTGTCTCCCCCCTGGCTCGGCGTGTGTATGGTGGAAGGGGGGGGGTCTCAGGGGGTACAGTGGGGTGTCTCTCTCCCCCCGTAGTGTCAGTGTCCCCATTGTGTCTGTGTGGGGTGTCTCCCCCGCAGTATCGGTGTCCCCCGTGTGGCTTGGCGTGTATATAGTGTGTGTTGGGGGGTTCTGGCTGTGTATAGTGGGGTGTATATGGGGGGTATATTCAGGTGTCTTCCCTCCCCTGCAGTGTCGGTGTGGCTCGGTGTGTGTATAGTGTGTGTGGAGGGTGTCCTGGCTGTGTATAGTGGGGTGTATATGGGGGTATATTTGGGGTGTTTCCCTCCCCCCCGCTGTGCCGCCCCCCCCCCCCCCGCGCTGTGCCGTTGTCCCCGGTGTGGCTTGGCGTGTGTATAGTGTGTGTGTGTGTGTGTGTGGGGGGGGGGGGTTCCGGCTGTGTATAGTGGGATGTACATGGGGGGATGTAGTAGGGCGTCTACAGGGGTGTCTCTCTCCCCCCACAGTGTCAGTGTCCCCGGTGTGTCTGTGTGGGGTGTCTCCCCCTCGCAGTGTCGCTGTCCCGGTGTGGCTCGGCATGTGTATAGTGTGTGTGGGGGGGGTCCCAGCTTTGTATAGTGGGCTGTATATGGGGGTATATTGGGGTGTCTCTCCCCCCCACAGTGTTGGCGTCCCCAGTGTGGCTTGGCGTGTGTGTGGGGTCCCGGCTGTGTATAGTGGGGGTTATATGGGACGTATATCGGGGTTACTCTCCCCCCACAGGGTCGGTGTCCCGGTGTGTCTCGGCGTGTGTATAGTGGGGGTCCCGGCTGTGTATAGTGGGGGTCCCGGCTGTGTATAGTGGGGGGTCCTGGCTGTGTATAGTGGGGGGTCCCGGCTGTGTATAGTGTGTGTGTGTGAATAGTGGGGGGTGTGAATAGTGGGGGGTCCCGGCTATGTATAGTGTGTATAGTGGGGGGTCCCAGCTGTGTATAGTGTGTATAGTGGGGGGTCCCGGCTGTGTATAGTGTGTATAGTGGGGGGTCCCGGCTGTGTATAGTGTGTATAGTGGGGGGTCCCGGCTGTGTATAGTGTATGTGTATAGTGGGGGGTCCCGGCTGTGTATAGTGTATGTGTATAGTGGGGGGTCCCGGCTGTGTATAGTGTGTGTGTGTATAGTGGGGGGTCCCGGCTGTGTATAGTGTGTGTGTGTATAGTGGGGGGTCCCGGCTGTGTATAGTGTGTGTGTGTATAGTGGGGGGTCCCGGCTGTGTATAGTGTGTGTGTGTATAGTGGGGGGTCCCGGCTGTGTATAGTGTGTGTGTGTATAGTGGGGGGTCCCGGCTGTGTATAGTGTGTGTGTGTATAGTGGGGGGTCCCGGCTGTGTATAGTGTGTGTATAATGTGGGGTCCCGGCTGTGTATAGTGGGGGGTCCCGGCTGTGTATAGTGGGGGGTCCCGGCTGTGTTTAGTGTGGTGTATAGTGGGGGTCCCGGCTGTGTATAGTGTGATGTATAGTGGGGGGTCCCGGCTGTGTATAGTGTGTGTATAGTGGGGGGTCCCGGCTGTGTATAGAGTGTGTGTGTAGTGGGGGGTTCCGGTTGTGTATAGTCTGTGTGTATAGTGGGGGGTCCCGGCTGTGTATAGTGGGGGGTCCCGGCTGTGTATAGTGGGGGTCCCGGCTGTGTATAGTTGGGGTCTTGGCTGTGTATAGTGGGGGGTCCCGGCTGTGTATAGTGTGTGTATAGTGGGGGGTCCCGGCTGTGTATAGTGTGTGTATAGTGGGGGGTCCCGGCTATGTATAGTGTGTGTGTATAGTGGGGGTTCCGGCTGTGTATAGTGGGGGGTCCCGGCTGTGTATAGTGTGTGTATAGTGGGGGTCCCGGCTGTGTATAGTGTCTGTGTATAGTGGGGGTCCCAACTGTGTATAGTGGGGGTCCCGGCTGTGTATAGTGTGTGTATAGTGGGGGGGTCCCGGCTGTGTATAGTGGGGGGTCCTGGCTGTGTATAGTGTGTATAGTGGGGGTCCCGGCTGTGTATAGTGGGGGGTCCCGGCTGTGTATAGTGTGTATAGTGGGGGTCCCGGCTGTGTATAGTGGGGGTCCCGGCTGTGTATAGTGTCGTGTATAGGGGGGGGCCCGGCTGTGTATAGTGGGGTGTCCCGGCTGTGTATAGTGGGATGTATAGTGGGGGTCCCGGCTGTGTATAGTGGGGGTCCTGGCTGTGTATAGTGGGGGGTCCTGGCTGTGTATAGTGGGGTGTATAGTGGGGGTCCCGGCTGTGTATAGTGTGGTGTATAGTGGGGGTCCTGGCTGTGTATAGTGGGGGTCCCGACTGTGTATAGGGGACGTATATCAGGGTGTCTCCCCCCGCAGTGTCGGTGTCCCGGTGTGTGTATAGTGGGGGGTCCCGGCTGTGTATATCGGGGTGTATCCCCCCGCAGTGTCGGTGTCCCAGTGTGTGTACAGTGGAGGGTCCCGGCTGTGTATATCGGGGTGTCTCCCCTCCCAGTGTCGGTGTGTGTACAGTGGGGGGTCCCGGCTGTGTATATCGGGGTGTTTCGCCCCGCAGTGTCAGTGTCTCGGTGTGTGTATAGTGTGGGGGTTCCCGGCTGTGTATATCAGGGTGTCTCCCCCCGCAGTGTCAGTGTCCTGGTGTGTGTATAGTGGGGGGTCCCGGCTGTGTGTATCGGGGTGTCTCCCCCCGCAGTGTCGGGTGTGTATAGTGGGGGGTCCCGGCTGTGTATATCGGGGTGTCTCCCCCCGCAGTGTTGGTGTCCCAGTGTGTGTACAGTGGGGGGTCCCGGCTGTGTATATCGGGGTGTCTCCCCCCGCAGTGTCGATGTCCCAGTGTGTGTACAGTGGGGGGTCCCGGCTGTGTGTATCGGGGTGTCTCCCCCCGCAGTGTCGGGTGTGTATAGTGGGGGGTCCCGGCTGTGTATATCGGGGTGTCTCCCCCCACAGTGTCGGTGTCCCGGTGTGTGTATAGTGGGGGTCCCGGCTGTGTATATTGGGGTGTCTCCCCCCGCAGTGTCGGTGTCCCAGTGTGTGTACAGTGGGGGGTCCCGGCTGTGTATATTGGGGTGTCTCCCCCCGCAGTGTCGGTGTCCCGGTGTGTACAGTGGGGGGTCCCGGCTGTGTATATCGGGGTGTCTCCCCCCGCAGTGTCGGTGTCCCAGTGTGTGTACAGTGGGGGGTCCCGGCTGTGTATATTGGGGTGTCTCCCCCCGCAGTGTCGCTGTCCCAGTGTGTGTACAGTGGGGGGGTCCCGGCTGTGTATATTGGGGTGTCTCCCCCCGCAGTGTCGGTGTCCCGGTGTGTACAGTGGGGGGTCCCGGCTGTGTATATCGGGGTGTCTCCCCCCGCAGTGTCGGTGTCCCAGTGTGTGTACAGTGGGGGGTCCCGGCTGTGTATATCGGGGTGTCTCCCCCCGCAGTGTCGTTGTCCCGGTGTGTGTACAGTGGGGGGTCCCGGCTGTGTATATCGGGGTGTCTCCGCCCGCAGTGTCGGTGTGTGTATAGTGGGGGGTCCCGGCTGTGTATATCGGGGTGTCTCCCCCCGCAGTGTCGGTGTGTGTATAGGGGGGGGTCCCGGCTATGTATATCGGGGTGTCTCCCCTCGCAGTGTCGGTGTCCCGGTGTGTGTATATGGGGGGTCCCGGCTGTGTATATTGGGGTGTCTCTCCCCGCAGTGTCGGTGTGTATAGTGGGGGGTCCCGGCTGTGTATATCGGGGTGTCTCCCCCCGCAGTGTCGTTGTCCCGGTGTGTGTACAGTGGGGGGTCCCGGCTGTGTATATCGGGGTGTCTCCCCCCGCAGTGTCGGTGTGTGTATAGTGGGGGGTCCCGGCTGTGTTTATCGGGGTGTCTCCCCCCACAGTGTCGGTGTCCCGGCTGTGTATATCGGGGTGTCTCCCCCCGCAGTGTCGGTGTCCCGGCTGTGTATAGTGGGGTGTCTCCCCCCGCAGTGTCGGTGTCCTGGCTGTGTATATCGGGGTGTCTCCCCCCGCAGTGGCGGTGTGTGTACAGTGGGGGGTCCCGGCTGTGTATATCGGGGTGTCTCCCCCCGCGGTGTCGGTGTCCCGGCTGTGTATAGTGGGGGGTCCCGGCTGTGTATATCGGGGTGTCTCCCCCCGCAGTGTCGGTGTCCCGGCTGTGTATATCGGGGTGTCTCCCCCCGCAGTGTCGGTGTCCCGGCTGTGTATATCGGGGTGTCTCCCCCCGCAGTGTCGGTGTCCCGGCTGTGTACAGTGGGGGTCCCGGCTGTGTATATCGGGGTGTCTCCCCCCGCAGTGTCGGTGTCCCGGCTGTGTATAGTGGGGGGGTCCCGGCTGTGTATATCGGGGTGTCTCCCCCCGCAGTGTCGGTGTCCCGGCTGTGTATATCGGGGTGTCTCCCCCCGCAGTGTCGGTGTCCCGGCTGTGTATATCGGGGTGTCTCCTCCCGCAGTGTCGGTGTCCCGGCTGTGTACAGTGGGGGTCCCCGCTGTGTATATCGGGGTGTCTCCCCCCGCAGTGTCGGTGTGTGTACAGTGGGGGGTCCCGGCTGTGTATATCGGGGTGTCTCCCCCCGCAGTGTCGGTGTGTGTACAGTGGGGGGTCCCGGCTGTGTATATCGGGGTGTCTCCCCCCGCAGTGTCAGTGTCCCGGCTGTGTATAGTGGGGGTCCCGGCTGTGTATATCGGGGTGTCTCCCCCCGCAGTGTCGGTGTGTGTACAGTGGGGGATTCCGGCTGTGTATATCAGGGTGTCTCCCCCCGCAGTGTCGGTGTGTGTACAGTGGGGGGTCCCGGCTGTGTATATCGGGGTGTTTGCCCCCACAGTGTCGGTGTGTCAGGTGTGTATAGTGGGGGGTCCCGGCTGTGTATATTGGGGTGTCTCCCCCCCGCAGTGTCGGGTGTGTATAGTGGGGGACCCGGCTGTGTATATCGGGGTGTCTCCCCCCGCAGTGCCGGTGTCCCGGCTGTGTATAGTGGGGGGTCCCGGCTCTGTATATCAGGGTGTCTCCCCCCGCAGTGTCGGTGTCCCGGCTGTGCATATCGGGGTGTCTCCCCCCGCAGTGTCCCGGCTGTGCATATCGGGGTGTCTCCCCCTGCAGTGTCGGTGTCCTGGCTGTGTATATCGGGGTGTCTCCCCCCGCAGTGTCCCGGCTGTGTATATCGGGGTGTCTCCCCCCGCAGTGTCGGTGTCCCGGCTGTGTATATCGGGGTGTCTCCCCCCGCAGTGTCGGTGTGTGTATAGTGGGGGTCCCGGCTGTGTATATCGGGGTGTCTCCCCCCGCAGTGTCGGTGTCCCGGCTGTGTATAGTGGGGGGTCCCGGCTGTGTATATCGGGGTGTCTCCCCCCGCAGTGTCGGTGTCCTGGCTGTGTATAGTGGGGGGTCCCGGCTGTGTATTTCGGGGTGTCTCCCCCCGCAGTGTCGGGGCCCCGGCTGTGTATATCGGGGTGTCTCCCCCCGCAGTGTCGGTGTGTGTATAGTGGGGGTCCAGGCTGTGTATATCGGGGTGTCTCCCCCCGCAGTGTCGGTGTCCCGGCTGTGCATATCGGGGTGTCTCCCCCCGCAGTGTCCCGGCTGTGCATATCGGGGTGTCTCCCCCCACAGTGTCGGTGTGTGTATAGTGGGGGTCCCGGCTGTGTATATCGGGGTGTCTCCCCCCGCAGTGTCGGTGTCCTGGCTGTGTATATCGGAGTGTCTCCCCCCGCAGTGTATATCGGGGTGTCTCCCCCCGCAGTGTCGGTGTCCCGGCTGTGTATATCGGGCTGTCTCCCCCCGCAGTGTTGGTGTCCAGGCTGTGTATATCGGGGTGTCTCCCCCCGCAGTGTCGGTGTGTGTATAGTGGGGGTCCCGGCTGTGTATATCGGGGTGTCTCCCCCCGCAGTGTCGGTGTGTGTATAGTGGGGGTCCCGGCTGTGTATATCGGGGTGTCTCCCCTCCCAGTGTCGGTGTCCCGGCTGTGTATAGTGGGGTGTCTCCCCCCGCAGTGTCGGTGTCCTGGCTGTGTATATCGGGGTGTCTCCCCCCCGCAGTGGCGGTGTGTGTACAGTGGGGGGTCCCGGCTGTGTATATCGGGGTGTCTCCCCCCGCGGTGTCGGTGTCCCGGCTGTGTATAGTGGGGGGTCCCGGCTGTGTATATCGGGGTGTCTCCCCCCGCAGTGTCGGTGTCCCGGCTGTGTATATCGGGGTGTCTCCCCCCGCAGTGTCGGTGTCCCGGCTGTGTATATCGGGGTGTCTCCCCCCGCAGTGTCGGTGTCCCGGCTGTGTACAGTGGGGGTCCCGGCTGTGTATATCGGGGTGTCTCCCCCCGCAGTGTCGGTGTCCCGGCTGTGTATAGTGGGGGGGTCCCGGCTGTGTATATCGGGGTGTCTCCCCCCGCAGTGTCGGTGTCCCGGCTGTGTATATCGGGGTGTCTCCCCCCGCAGTGTCGGTGTCCCGGCTGTGTATATCGGGGTGTCTCCTCCCGCAGTGTCGGTGTCCCGGCTGTGTACAGTGGGGGTCCCCGCTGTGTATATCGGGGTGTCTCCCCCCGCAGTGTCGGTGTGTGTACAGTGGGGGGTCCCGGCTGTGTATATCGGGGTGTCTCCCCCCGCAGTGTCGGTGTGTGTACAGTGGGGGGTCCCGGCTGTGTATATCGGGGTGTCTCCCCCCGCAGTGTCAGTGTCCCGGCTGTGTATAGTGGGGGTCCCGGCTGTGTATATCGGGGTGTCTCCCCCCGCAGTGTCGGTGTGTGTACAGTGGGGGATTCCGGCTGTGTATATCAGGGTGTCTCCCCCCGCAGTGTCGGTGTGTGTACAGTGGGGGGTCCCGGCTGTGTATATCGGGGTGTTTGCCCCCACAGTGTCGGTGTGTCAGGTGTGTATAGTGGGGGGTCCCGGCTGTGTATATTGGGGTGTCTCCCCCCCGCAGTGTCGGGTGTGTATAGTGGGGGACCCGGCTGTGTATATCGGGGTGTCTCCCCCCGCAGTGCCGGTGTCCCGGCTGTGTATAGTGGGGGGTCCCGGCTCTGTATATCAGGGTGTCTCCCCCCGCAGTGTCGGTGTCCCGGCTGTGCATATCGGGGTGTCTCCCCCCGCAGTGTCCCGGCTGTGCATATCGGGGTGTCTCCCCCTGCAGTGTCGGTGTCCTGGCTGTGTATATCGGGGTGTCTCCCCCCGCAGTGTCCCGGCTGTGTATATCGGGGTGTCTCCCCCCGCAGTGTCGGTGTCCCGGCTGTGTATATCGGGGTGTCTCCCCCCGCAGTGTCGGTGTGTGTATAGTGGGGGTCCCGGCTGTGTATATCGGGGTGTCTCCCCCCGCAGTGTCGGTGTCCCGGCTGTGTATAGTGGGGGGTCCCGGCTGTGTATATCGGGGTGTCTCCCCCCGCAGTGTCGGTGTCCTGGCTGTGTATAGTGGGGGGTCCCGGCTGTGTATTTCGGGGTGTCTCCCCCCGCAGTGTCGGGGCCCCGGCTGTGTATATCGGGGTGTCTCCCCCCGCAGTGTCGGTGTGTGTATAGTGGGGGTCCAGGCTGTGTATATCGGGGTGTCTCCCCCCGCAGTGTCGGTGTCCCGGCTGTGCATATCGGGGTGTCTCCCCCCGCAGTGTCCCGGCTGTGCATATCGGGGTGTCTCCCCCCACAGTGTCGGTGTGTGTATAGTGGGGGTCCCGGCTCTGTATATCGGGGTGTCTCCCCCCGCAGTGTCGGTGTCCCGGCTGTGTATATCGGGCTGTCTCCCCCCGCAGTGTTGGTGTCCAGGCTGTGTATATCGGGGTGTCTCCCCCCGCAGTGTCGGTGTGTGTATAGTGGGGGTCCCGGCTGTGTATATCGGGGTGTCTCCCCCCGCAGTGTCGGTGTGTGTATAGTGGGGGTCCCGGCTGTGTATATCGGGGTGTCTCCCCTCCCAGTGTCGGTGTCCCGGCTGTGTATAGTGGGGGGTCCCGGCTGTGTATATCGGGGTGTCTCCCCCCGCAGTGTCGGTGTCCCGGCTGTGTATAGTGGGGGGTCCCGGCTGTGTATATCGGGGTGTCTCCCCCCGCAGTGTCGGTGTCCCGGCTGTGTATAGTGGGGGGTCCCGGCTGTGTATATCGGGGTGTCTCCCCCTGCAGTGTCGGTGTCCTGGCTGTGTATATCGGGGTGTCTCCCCCCGAAGTGTCGGGGTCCCGGCTGTGTATATCGGGGTGTCTCCCCCCGCAGTGTCGGTGTCCCGGTGTGTCGGTGTGGCTCGGCGTGTGTCCCTCCTGACGTCGCTCATCATGTGAATGTCTCTCCCAGAGTGCTCTCGGTCTTCTCCCCGCCCCACCCCAGTCTCAGCCCTCATTTCCCAGCCGTGAGAAATAGAGGAAAATACTGCAAGGAGGAGAAGGCTCGGCGGCGGTGATCAGCCCTCCTTCACCGGCCAGGGACTGGGGCACCCCGACATCCTCCCCCCCAGGAAGACAGCCCCGGGGACCCCGCTTCCCCTCCTCAGGGGGGAGGACCAGACATCGGCAGGAAGGGGGGCCTGGAACCCGGCGGACACCCCAATAATCAGGATCGGCTCCCCTCCCCCCACCCCGGACACCCCGCAATCTTCTCTGATGATCGCACGGCCACCAGGGGGCTCCGGGGCTCCTCGTTTTTGGGGGTCCCTCGATTGATTAACCCGCTCGGTGCCGCCCCCTCCCCCTCTAAATCACACCGACTGCACCTCCTCCTCCCGCCGTAACCCCCCACCCCCCAATCTGATCGGCCGACGAAGATCGAGGTGCCCCCCACCACCGAAGGAGGAGATCGCGGGCCACCATTTTAAGACAGGAAGAGAGGGGGAGGCACCCTGACATCTCTCATCACTTCGGGGGGCTGATGTGTGATTTGGGGGGTGTGTGACCCCCTCACCACTGACATTCATGACCGACAATTAAAGGGGCCTTGGTCGGCTCGGGGGTCCCTTCTTCTGCTTTCCAGAATTTTTTTTTTTTAATTTAAAGGAGCATTCCTCTCCCTCCCCCCACCCCTCTCTTTTCGAGGGCCGCGGCCTAGTTGTTTGTTTTGCCTCCTCCGGCGGCTCCGGTGTTTCCTGAGCTGCCAGGCCGGCCCGCGGGTGGCGGTGAGCGGTCAGAGTCGGGGCGGAGAGCTCGGTGCAGGCCGTGACTCGGAGGAGGAGTGTTGCTATAGAGGCGGCTGGCGGCACGAGGAGAAGAAGGAGGAGGAGGATGGGCTGTCTGGGGAACAGTAAGACGGAGGACCAGCGCAATGAGGAGAAGCAGCAGCGGGAGGCCAACAAGAAGATCGAGAAGCAGCTGCAGAAGGACAAGCAGGTGTACCGGGCCACACACCGGCTACTGCTGCTGGGTGAGCGGGCAGGGTGGGGCCCACTGTCTAACCTGGGACTTGTAGTGCCTCTCCCCTTGGGGGTGCAGGATTGGGAGAGCCCAGTACAGGCATGCTGGTGTGTATGTGGAAATGTACTCCACTTGGCTCCCCCCCCCCCCCCCCATCAGTACCACTGACGGGGCCCACCAAACCCCTTTATACCACTGACAGGGCCCACCTGAACCCTTTATACCACTTATCCCTAGTACAGGCACTTTATACCCCCTATGGGGTCCCCTGAACACCTTATCCCTAGTACAGGCACTTTATACCCACTATGGGGTCCCCTGAACACCTTATCCCTAGTACAGGCACTTTATACCCCCTATGGGGTCCCCTGAACACCTTATCCCTAGTACAGGCACTTTATACCCCCTATGGGGTCCCCTGAACACCTTATCCCTAGTACAGGCACTTTATACCCCCTATGGGGTCCTTCAAACCCCTTATCAGTAATACAGTCCCTATATACCTCCTATGGGGTCCCCTGAACACCTTATCCCTAGTACAGGCACTTTATACCCCCTATGGGGTCCTTCAAACCCCTTATCAGTAATACAGTCCCTATATACCTCCTATGGGGTCCTCTAAACCCCCTTATCCCTATTACAGGCCCTTTATACCTCCTATGGGGTCCTCTGAACCTCTTATCCTTATTACAGCCCATTTATACCCCCTATAGGTCCTCCGACTCCCTTATCCCTAGTACAGGCTTTTATACCCCCTATGGGGTTCTCTGAACCCCTTATCCCTAGTATAGGCCCTTTATACCCCCTTTGGGGTCCTCAACCCCTTATCCTTAGTACAGGCCCTTTATATACCCTAGAAGTCCTTCAAATCCCTTATTCCTACTACAGGCCATTTATACCACCTATGGGGTCCTCCGAACCCCTTATCCCTAGTACAGGCCCTTTATACTCACTTTGGGACCTTCCAAACTCTTTTCAGTAGTACAGTCCCTTTATACCTCCTTATGGGGTCCTCTGAACCCTCTATTTCTAGTACAGGCCCTTTATTCCCCCAGAAGGGTCCCCCAAACCTCTTATCAGTAGTACAGGCCCTATATACCTCCTTGGGGGACCTCTGAACTCGTTATCTTTAGTACAGGCCCTTTATACCCTCTGTGGGTCTTCTGAACCCCCTATCCCTAGTGTAGGCCCTTTATACCTCTTATGGGGTTCTTTGAACCCCTTATCACTAGTACAGTCCTCCTAATATCCCCTATGGGGTTCTCCAGACCCCTTATCCCTAGTATACCCCCTTTGAGGTCCTCTTAACCCCTTATCCCTAGTACTGTCTCCTTATACATCTTATGGGGTCCTCTAAATCCTTTATCACTAGTGGAGATCCTTTATACCCCTCATGGAGTCCTCCTTATCCCTTGTACACTCCTTTTATACCTTCTATGGGTCCTCCAAACGCCTCTTCACTAGTACAGTCCTTTTATACCTCCTGTGAAGTCCTGCAAACCCCTTTTCTGTAGTACACAACATTTTTATACCCCTATTGGGTCCTCCAAACCCTGGTGTTGTTAATATAAGTTGACGCTTCTTATGGGAGCCTTCGAACCTCTTAAACTGGCGGCCCTCCAGCTGTTGCCAAACTACAAGTCCCATGAGGCATTGCAAGATTGACAGTTCCAAGCAAGATTCCCAAAGGCAGAGGCATGATGGGACTTGTAGTTTCGCTACAGCTGGAGGGCTGCCAGTTTGACATCCCTGGATCTATAGGGTCCTCTAAAACCCTTATCTCTAGTATAGTCGCTTTGCACCTCCTGTATCATCCTCTGAACCCCTTATCACTGATACAATCCCTTTAACTCCTGTGGAGCCCCACAAACCCCTGATCTTTTGGTACAGTCCTTTATTCCTCCTTTTGGGACCCTTCAAGCCCCTTGTCACTCCATGTGGGGTCCACCAAACCTCTTATCTCTAGTTTACTCCCTTTATATCCACTATGGGATCCTCCAAACCTTTGCGGCTAGTAAAGTTCATTTTATACCTCCTTTTGGGGTTAGTCTTAACTCACCTCTAGTACAGTAAACTCCTTGCGGGCTCCTGGGAATACTTCTCTATAGTACAGTGCATGCAATTCAGCTGTGGGCTTTTCAGAATCCCTTACCTTTAGGGCAATCTATTAACACCCCTTTATGGAGTCCACTGAATCCCTTCTCTCCAGTCCAACCCATTCATTCCCCTTATGAGACCCTTTAAACCCCTTCCCTCTAGTACAGCCCTATCATAGCCCTCCTGGGGGTCTCCAGAACCCTGATCTTAAGTACAGTCCAATAGCAACCCCTGTGTTGCCATTTGAACCTCTGATCTGTAGAACAGCCCACAGACAACAATATTCTCCCAACCCTCAATGTTAATGTACAGCCCTTTGACACCAACCAGGGGGTCCCTAATACTCCTGATCTGCAGCGCAGTTCACCTCCATCTCTAGTGGGGTCTTCCAAACCCCACTACTTTAGTAAAGCCCACTAACCCCTCTTATTAGGCCCTCCAAATCCTTAATACTCCCTGCGGGGTTCTCTGAACCTCTGATCTGCGCAGCTTGAACACACTGCCATCAAAGTTTGCCCCGTCATTAATCTGTAGTATAGATCGTTCATACCTTCTGTGGGGTCCATTGGATCCCTGATTTGTAGTGCAGTTCACTAGCACCTCTAGGTCCCCTGCATTTCTAACCTGCAGCAAAACACATTTACAACACCAGTCAGGTTTCCTGAACCCCTAATCTTTGGAACGGTCCATCAGAACTCCCAGACTGGTTTTCCTGTGTCCGGTCTGTTGCACAGCCAGCTTCCCCCCATGGGGTGATCACTAGTTCTGATCTGTATTGTAGTTCACTAAAATCACTATTTGGATTATCTGAACCCCTAAACTGTAGTACAGATTGCTGATCACTGGCCTTTGACTGCCAATTTTGTAATGTCCCAGCTGTTCCCAATGTGTGGAATGGTTAACCAACCCCTAATCTATAGCACAACTGCTTTAGGAAGAGTCATAATCCAAGTAACATATTGCTGCTGTCTTCTGACAAAATCTGTAACAATAGCTACAGATCCGCATTACGTATCACTGAGCCCCAAATCCATGTGAAAGCTGATTGACACCCAATCACGGTTTTTGCTGTTCTGTTTTATAATCTGGTTACTACTGTAATTTGAATGTGTTTTTAAATGTGTAATATCCCACTAAACGTCTGTGAATATGGGTACCCTGTAAACTGTATTACATGCCTCTCACCCCCAACTCTGCTGTACTCCGTTAACACCATTTGTCATTTTCTAAGTTCCCTGCTACTGTCCTGTCAACTCCTTCAAACCTGTAAAACTCACCACCCTGTTGTCTTGCAACGTGTTTTTTTTTTTTTTTTTTGTCTTAAAAACCCAAAATCTGCACTCCAGTTAAAGTGACCATAAACTCCAAAAAAAAAAAATTCAAGTATGTAATCTCATCTAGAAGTCCCCCCGCTGCGATCTGACTTCCTGTCAGAGGGTGACTACATTCATTCTCCATTGTCCCGATGTAAGTAGAGTAGTAACCCTCTCTTGCTCCTTCCTGTGATGGATTATAGCACACTTTCTCAACTGGGGTGCTTTCAGGCGTTTTCAGGGGTGCCCTGGCAAAATGCAAAGTGCCCAAAAATTGTATACAAGCCAGTAGGTGGATCAAGCCTGCCTTTTAGTTACACAAAGCCATAGGTTTTCATTGTGTGCTTTTACAACCTGCCAGCATCCTAACAACCAATTGCATCATTCGTTGATAAGGAGGATGTCAGGCGCCTGCCCAGTGTCCTTGTTTGGCCCTCCCCTGCCCCTCTTTATCAGCAGTGGGGTCACAGCTGAGTGAGAGAGAAACTAAGGGAGAAACACTGGAATGCTAATCGGTACCAGTTTGCAAAGTAATATTTGCTTTGGAAGAATAAATCACCTCTAACGTTGGGTGTCCTACGTGTGTGGATGTTGCTGCGTTATGTAAAGCTATTAGAATAGTTTTTTACATTTTAGAATCGGGTTCCCCGGGACTGTCCATCATTTTAAAGGGTGCCTCGGGACTGTCCATCATTTTAAAGGGTGCCTCGGGACTGTCCATCATTTTAAAGGGTGCCTCGGGACTGTCCATCATTTTAAAGGGTGCCTCGGGACTGTCCATCATTTTAAAGGGTGCCTCGGGACTGTCCATCATTTTAAAGGGTGCCTTGACTGAAGAGGTTGAGAAACACTGGATTAGGGGCTATGTACTATGGAAACTGTAGTGTGCTACTGTGCGCTGCTCGTTCCTTACGTCGGGAAAGGGGGGTGAAGGATAGGTTTGGGAGCTCAAGGAGGCAGCAAAAAATGATTTAATGGAAAATTCGCTTACAGGGCCATTAAATAGTGGATGTGTTGAGATTATTTTTGAAGACTAAGGATGTTTGATGTCACTTTAACTGGCTGCTCACTGTCATCAAATTTAAACTGGTTACCATACCACCACCTACCACTATTCGTTCATAAAGGTTCTTGACGGACTTTTACCCATCGGTTACAGTCATTTGTATACTTTAGAACCATAGACTCCTATATTGTATGAATACCTTGCAAAGCATCACTGTATTTCACCCCAAAACCTATCTGACTAGTCTCCTTTTTTTTTTTCTTTTTTTTTTACCCCTAAATCTGAGTCCTGTTTGATTGTGATATCTGAAAGAGACTGAATAATATCCAGCCTGTACCGCTACGCTGGGATCTTTTCCTCCAACTGCTTTCTACTGTACGCTGAACCCAACATCTGGAAGAAGTGTGTTGTCCTGCTTACTTTGCTTTGCTTACCCTGCCTAACTTAAGCTGCATTTTTGACTACTATATTTGATATAATTTGGGTATATACCATACCTGACCTCCTGCAGCAAGCAACATTTATGTCACGTGTCTCAAAAGGCTAGAGACTAGAGACAGTTCCAGCATACCTTAGTTTGGAATCAGCACTGATCACTCTGTCGGGCTTTTTCTAAACCTTGAGAGTGCAACATCCTGGTGCAGCTCTGCATAGAAACCAATCTGCTTCCCTTTGCTTTCTTCTTTTTTTTTGAGGCAAAGTTTAATTGAACAACCTGAAGTTAGAAACTGATTATCTATCATGCACAGCTGCACCAAATTTTGCACTCTCCAGTTTTAGTAAATCAACCCCTATAAGACCGGCCATACATGGGTCGATTTTTCTTTAGAAAATTGGACCTAGGAATAATTGGCCGATTTTTTTGCTCTCTTAGTGGGGCAATGGCACCGGCCGATTTTCGTGGGTCCTCCTCATTTCGTTTATCGTGCATGCTGGAAAATGTGTGAAAAACGACTGATTTTCGAAATCATTGGTGGCACCATCGGATTACAGAACAGACTATGTTTTTGTTTTTCGATCGAAAAATCGTTTGGTATTCGACCCATGCATGGCCTGCTTTAATCTTTCTGTAACGAATATGTGTAAGGACTTCAAAATGGAGTAACTACCGTCTGGGTACTCTGCGCACTCCGTTAATCTGGTGTCTTCTCTTACCTGACCCGGCGTGATTATCTGAATCAAGATGTGGCAAAATTGTATTGCCTAATAGCTGCCACCTCTGTGTCATCTAGGCAATATTTCTGTTCATGTATGCGAAACTGAAAGTTCCAGCACTCTTTACCCTGAGATCAGTTTCACCTTCTAGAAAACAGTTTACACTGACACCTAGTATAGTGTATCCTCACTGACATATTTGGTTCCTCCCATATCAGACCGATTAAGTTCCACTGGCCTGTTTCTTTAGACCAGTAGCCAACCCCACCAGCACAGTCAGGAATGCAGAAGCACAAAGGCCAGGAGTTAGGTAGCCAAAGCATTCAACTTTTTTTTTTTTTTAGTTCATTTTCCTAGACCCGAAGGACCACTTACTAAGATCTGTGAATTTGTCTACTCTTGAGTTGTTTCAGAACCTTAACTCCTATCTTTGTATGCTGGGATTTGAAGTCGGTGGCACCTATGTCAGGTGTCTTCAGTTAAGTAGTTCAGATCTTTGGACTATTAATGGTCTATGCCAGCTTTTCTCAACTCTTTTACATGGTGGAAGGCTTAATATAGCTCTCAGGTCTCCTGGAACCTCTGCTAATAATTATCTCTACAGCCCGTGGTACATTGGTGTGCGTAGTAAGACACCTTACTGTGGTTCGGCATGCTGCGCTTGTGCGGGCACTACAGCCTATTCATTTAAATAGGCAGCAGTGCCTGCTTTTTCCTGCAGAAAAAAGGTTCCTGCACCTTTTTTGAAATGTGAACATATGCAGGATGTTGAAGAACTTTGCGATTCTGTGTACAGGAATGCCATGTGTTTCAATGGAGTGGGGGTGCCATTAAGAGTTTTGTTTTTGGCTACTTGCAGGCGTGGGAATGCATGTAAATTGCACCAATGTGAACCCATTTGATATGTACGGATAGATAAGGACATGGCATACTTGGTGATATTTTACACGCAGGGCTGGTAAAAATGAAATTATTTTCAGAAATAATATTGAAAATATACAAATGATAGCCAGAAAATAAATGCAGGCAGTGAAAATTGTAGCGTGCCTTCACATTGATAATTTGATTGTGACGGCGCCCCTTAGGCTGGTGGTCAGTGGAGAGGGTGCCCCTTAGTTTGGTGGTCGGTGGGGACGGCGCCCCTTTAGGTTGGTGGTCGGTGGGGACGGCGCCCCTTTAGGTTGGTGGTCGGTGGGGACGGCGCCCCTTTAGGTTGGTGGTCGGTGGGGACGGCGCCCCTTTAGGTTGGTGGTCGGTGGGGACGGCGCCCCTTTAGGTTGGTGGTCGGTGGGGACGGCGCCCCTTTAGGTTGGTGGTCGGTGGGGACGGCGCCCCTTTAGGTTGGTGGTCGGTGGGGACGGCGCCCCTTTAGGTTGGTGGTCGGTGGGGACGGCGCCCCTTTAGGTTGGTGGTCGGTGGGGACGGCGCCCCTTTAGGTTGGTGGTCGGTGGGGACGGCGCCCCTTTAGGTTGGTGGTCGGTGGGGGCGGCGCCCCTTTAGGTTGGTGGTCGGTGGGGGCGGCGCCCCTTTAGGTTGGTGGTCGGTGGGGGCGGCGCCCCTTTAGGTTGGTGGTCGGTGGGGGCGGCGCCCCTTTAGCTTGGTGGTCGGTGGGGGCGGCGCCCCTTTAGCTTGGTGGTCGGTGGGGGCGGCGCCCCTTTAGCTTGGTGGTCGGTGGGGGCGGCGCCCCTTTAGCTTGGTGGTCGGTGGGGGCGGCGCCCCTTTAGCTTGGTGGTCGGTGGGGGCGGCGCCCCTTTAGCTTGGTGGTCGGTGGGGGCGGCGCCCCTTTAGCTTGGTGGTCGGTGGGGGCGGCGCCCCTTTAGCTTGGTGGTCGGTGGGGGCGGCGCCCCTTTAGCTTGGTGGTCGGTGGGGGCGGCGCCCCTTTAGCTTGGTGGTCGGTGGGGGCGGCGCCCCTTTAGCTTGGTGGTCGGTGGGGGCGGCGCCCCTTTAGCTTGGTGGTCGGTGGGGGCGGCGCCCCTTTAGCTTGGTGGTCAGTTGAGAAGAATGCCGCCTTATAGATGTCCAAAAAGATCATTGTCACTAGTTATTTATCTTTGAGGCAGAAATGAATTGCCAAGGAACCCCTAGGAACCTTGGTTGAAAGAAGCTAGTCTATGCTGTGTTTGATGCCAAGCCTTGGGCACTGTTGAAAATGGTTCATTAATACAAATCTTTGTGAGCTATTTTTAATTCTCAAATGTTTTGTAACTTCCTGTTCTGTCTGAAACAAATCTTGCTCTGTTTTGTTTGCAAGTACAGTAAAAAAAAAACTCGGATATTACTTCTGCGGAGGGTAATTCCTCCTAAAGACTGATATTTCAGGTTTTTGTAGGTGAGGGTAGGTTGAACCTCTCACCTGCCTCCTTGTATCTCTTGGGAACTATGACAACTATTCAGCTAAGTTTTGTGTTCTTTAGTGCTGTGGCCATTATGAGGTCTCTTTATTTCCCATTTCATATTATGACTTTAAAAATGTCAGGTTGGAGCAAGCTGACCCTTTAAGAAAGTTGCTGGATTATAGCCCCCCCCCTAAGGCCTTATGCATACTGCTGCACTTTTTAGGAGCTTTTGGCGTGGTTTTTTTTTTTGTTGTTCATTTGGTTTTTTTTTTTTGGTTTTTTTTCCCCTTGAACTAAACTCAATAAGAGCCTATGTGTCCATGCACACACAGGCTTTATCAGAGTTTAGGGGCAGTTAAACATCCCTCTCCTGAATGCATCTCGTTCAGAAAAAGAACTTTTTGGCCAAAATCGCCAGATGCAGCAAAATCTCATCTATACGTGCCTTAGTACTGGACACATTTAGCACTTGGCTGTTGATTCATTTCAATGGCAAGTACTCTGGCTAATGAAATAAACGTCAAAATGCTAAAAGTGATACTGTTTACGTTAGTTTTAGCTGCGTTTTTTTAGGGTTTTTTTTTATTTCTTTCCCCTGCTGCCAGTAGAGTAAACGTTCCAGTGCACATGTAGCCTTACTAGTTCTCTACTTTCATCTTCAATTTCTGAAATGACTAACATACTTCTACTGGCATTTCTACAACTAACTACCTGGTTTGTCCTGCCGCAATGCAGTGGTTGAATGGGTTACTGGCGCTTAAAGGGTGCACCAAAACTGAAATATGTAATATTGTGTGAATAATAAAAAAACGAAAAATTGCAATAAATCCATGAAAAAGCCCACTTTTTTTTACAGAAAGTGAGAACTTTGACATCTGAGTAACATTGAATGACATTGCTCTGTTTGATGCCATATTAGGAAAAAGGAGACCGAAAAATGGCAGTGCCAGGTTTATTCTATACTGGACAGGAAGTCAGCTGTGTTTTGGAAACTCTCTCTTCCCTCTATACCACTTAGGTTTAACTATCTTCTTCTGTTATGATGATCTCCTTAAACATTTGCGTATGTGTCCTTGAATGCTTTTAAAAGGAGTTTATATAAGCAGCTTGTAATTTATGCTTAATCGCTCTTTAAAATGTCATATTGCTCATTTATTTGTGATACTGCAGACTGGTATGTGATTAAATTTAAAGGATACGTTCACCTTTTAGTAACATGTTACACCTGTATTGATACGGTCACACTGTAAAATCAGCGTGGCTGTGCAGGGCTCCGCCTACACAGATGTGGTGTTCATTCACAGACATCAATGAATGAACTACAAGTCCCATCTGCCACCGCTGCAGATGGTTTGTAGTTTTCAATGGACTCTGAGTGTCCTTTCACTGTTCCTAAACCTCTGAAACTTAATGGCCTATATGGAGGTACAGACTCTAAATGCAGAAGCTTGACTTTGCACCCACAGTCTACTGCTGTGCAAGCTCTTGAGAAAAAAATAAATGCACATTTAAAATTTTTTTTTTTCTTAATTGCCTCCAAAAACCCGTGTGTTTTTAGTTGTTTTTAAGATGAACTTGGCCTTTAAATAGATTTAGCTTCTTCATTTGTGATTATGATTTGTCCTATTTGCTGACAGTTGCTCAATGTAAGAAACAACTAGGTGGTACTTTGCCCTTAGGGTTGAACAAATGTATAGTGAATTCAGGAGCCACCCCGCCTGGGTGGGACAGAGATGTTGTGGTTTTTTTTTTATTTTTTTTTTGTAGGATTTTAGCTTCTGAAAATTATCCAGCTGGTTTCCAGAGCGGGAGGTTCGGCGTTTGGAATTTTTGGCACTGAAGCCTCATTGACACAGGTGTACCTATTTGTACACCCAGGTGAAGGGGCCCCTATGCCTGCATGAGATGCACAGGTGTTTTGCGTGTCTGCAGCCAGTCCTATTCATGCCCCTCCACCAAACTTTACACTTCTCACAGTGCAGTCAGGCAAGTACTGTTCTTCTGGCCACCGTCAAACCCAGACACATCCATTGGATTGCCAGATGGAGAAGTGTGATTCGTCACTCCAGAGAACATGTCTCCACTGCTCTAGAGTGCAGTGGCGGCGTGCTTTACACCACTGCATTTTCATTGCACTTGGTGATGTAAGGCTTGGATGCAGCTGCTCGGCCATGGAAACCCATTCCATGAAGCTCTCTACGCACTGTTGTGCTAATCTGAAGGACACACCAAGTTTGGAGGTCTTTAGCTATTGACTCTGCAGGGAGTTGATGACTTCTGTGCACTTCAGCATGCGCTGACCCCGCTCTGTCACTTTACGTGGCCTACCACTTGGTGGCTGAGTTGCTGTTGTTCCCAGTTGCTTCCACTTTGTTATAATCCCACTAACAGTTGACCGTGGAATATTTAGTTGCCAGGAAATGTCACGGATGGACTTATTACACAGGTGACAACCTATCACGGGACCACGCTTGGAGTCACTGAGGTCCTGAGAGCGACCCATTCTTTCACAAATGTTTGTAGAAGCAGTCTGCATGCCTAGGGGCTTGATTGTATACACCTGTGGCCATGGAGGTGATTGGAACACCTGAATCACATGATTGGCTGGCTGGACCAATACTTTTGGCAATATAGTGTATGTATCTTTTTGTTGGGTGGACTTCAACGCTGAGAGGCCGCATACATGTGGCCCTATGTAAACCATTTCTGTGCTGAAAGCATGCACCTTGTGCGCTCTCAGCATAGTTACTGGGGGGGGGGCCGGCCTGGTAAGCTTTCAATGCATACATGCGATCAGAAGCTTTCCAATCATGTGACCTCTTGACAGCCAATCACAGCTTCACAAGACCTCTCCACCTCTTGCCATTTATAAGCTCTTAAAGGGCCCGGAGGTGGCAGCGGAAAGGGGTTAAAACCACGGACAGCTATCTGTGTACCAGATTGCAATGCATGGCTTGAATTTGTACACCAATTCTGGGTATATATGGTCAAATCTACATCAAAATGCCATTTTTTTGCTTCACCTATTTTCATCCTTTATCTCCGTTCTGCTTTTTGCTGCTGATCTCCTGCTGTCTTTTGCTAGCCACTACCTGTCTATATGTACTCATCAGAGTGTGGAGCTGTCTGGATATTACTTTTGTCAGGATGGGTTTCCCGACTGTGACAATAGTGGACCACGCCAGTGTAATGTGTATTTAAACTGATACTTGGGGGTTGATTTACTAAAACTGGAGTGTGCAAAATCGGGTGCAGCTCTGCATAAAGACCCATCGGCTTCCAGTTTTTTTGTGAAAGCTTAGTGGAACAAGCTGAACTTAGAAGATGATTGGCTACCATGCACAGATGCATCAGATTTTGCACTCTCCAGTTTTAGTAAATTAATCCCTTGTAGTCTACATTGGAAGCCCCTGTGATGGCATCATAATGTAGTAGAACCATTGTGCGATAAAGTGTTGTCACCCTAGAACAGGAAGTGCATGGCCAGATACCTTTTGTGGCAGGATAAATGGGCATTATTTTAATAGAAGATGCAGATATAAAATATTGAAAATTTAGAAGTTGCATTTAATATGTTAAAGCATATATGAGATGTTGGTGATTGGTTTATACATATACTTTATCTAGAATTGAAATTACATTTTTCAGGTAAATCGGGGGTATTGAATTAAAATTCAAGGAGTTCCGGTCAATAAAATCTTCTTCTGGCCGAGGTCCAAAAATAAATGTCCCCTTTAGGTTCCCCCTCCAGAGTAATTTATTACATTGGGTGCCACCATCAGACTTCCCTCATAAATCAGTTGCTACTGTCAGAGTACCCCTCTATATCAGGCGTTCCCATCAGAGGGCCCCCTTAAGTAATGTGTTGCCATCAGAGTGCCCCCTTACATTCAAAGTGCCTCTTTCCATCACATTTCCCCATCCCAGTGCCCCATTCTACCGGGGTGCCCCTTTCCATCACATTTCCCCACCGGGGTGCCCCTTTCCATCACATTTCCCCACCGGGGTGCCCCTTTCCATCACATTTCCCCACCGGGGTGCCCCTTTCCATCACATTTCCCCACCGGGGTGCCCCTTTCCACCCGGGTGCCCCTTTCCATCACATTTCCCCACCGGGGTGCCCCTTTCCACCCGGGTGCCCCTTTCCATCGTATCTCCCCACCGGGGTGCCCCTTTCCATCGTATCTCCCCACCGGGGTGCCCCTTTCCATCGTATCTCCCCACCGGGGTGCCCCTTTCCATCGTATCTCCCCACCGGGGTGCCCCTTTCCATCGTATCTCCCCACCGGGGTGCCCCTTTCCATCGTATCTCCCCACCGGGGTGCCCCTTTCCATCGTATCTCCCCACCGGGGTGCCCCTTTCCATCGTATCTCCCCACCGGGGTGCCCCTTTCCATCGTATCTCCCCACCGGGGTGCCCCTTTCCATCGTATCTCCCCACCGGGGTGCCCCTTTCCATCGTATCTCCCCACCGGGGGGGGCCCCCTTTCCCTCGTATCTCCCCACCGGGGGGGGGGCCCCTTTCCCTCGTATCTCCCCACCGGGGGGGGGGCCCCTTTCCCTCGTATCTCCCCACCGGGGGGGGGGCCCCTTTCCCTCGTATCTCCCCACCGGGGGGGGGGGACCCTTTCCATCGTATCTCCCCACCGGGGGGTCCCCTTAACATAAAATAAGCAGCATGCTGATGGGCATATTCTATGTTGTGGCCATCAGAGTGCCCCTGAAAGAACACACCCTACCTTGAGGGCAGACAGGAGCGGGAGGCAGGATCTTTTCGGGATCCCTGCTGACGGGGGTGTGCGCTTGTGGACAGGCAGGGAGCAGGAGCTGGGAGAGACAGTGAGCTACAAGGGGTGGGGTGCGTGATGTCGTTGGTTGTTGAGTGGTGGATCTGGCATTCTAGTCTGTCGGCCTGGTGGTCCAGGCGGGAGCTCTTCTCGCGCCGTTTTCGGACCACGGTCTGCCATTTAGTGACCGCTGAGGTAAATGTTGGGAGCACCGATTTTATATTGCTCAGACTTGTAGTTTGTAAACGTTTTCTGCTTCACCCACTTGGTATGCCCCTGAGGTCTCTCTTCCAGGAGGATTTTATGGTGTGGTATAGAAGTGAGATATGAGAAGGGTTTATTCAGCCCTATCAGGTGAATTGTGTTGGTGTCTGCCAGGGGAGTCTGTAATTGAGATCGGACATTGTTGTGCTTCTAAATCTCTGTGCTTTATTATAGGGTGTTCTGCTTTCAAGGCAATTCTGCTGTTGTCCATCTAGACTTCTGGTTTTATCTAGCCCTATGACGCTCCGGCCTCAGGAACTTGTTTGTTTCAGTGTCCAGGTCAGCAGAGCCCCTTCTCTTCATTCTGCATCTTGGATGCTCTTGAGTTGGCCTATTACTGCTGATTACTAGGCATTCACTGAAGAGCTCACTGCTGCCAGCTGGCACAAGTCTCTCCATGATGGCTTTGCCTCTTGTTTGACAGTTGAAAACTCTTCCCACCAAAGACATTTCAGTTATGTGTGAATACTAGAGAGCTCATTACCCCATGGATTCCAGTACTCCTTGGAACCTCAGCAAGAAGATCTTTCTGTGAACTCTCTCCTTAGAATGTATTGAAGATGGCAACTCTAAACAAGCTCTCTGAGCTTTGGAAGGTGGACTGCCGTAACACTAGAAAACGGCCTGTACTGGACTAGCAACTGAAGCTGTTAGGCTGAATTGAAATGCTTGTGTTAGTCTGGTCACAAATACGTATGCCCTTGTACTCCAGGGGGTTTCGTGAGCCTTTTCTTTTTTGCTAATTTGCAGATTTGTGCTTCTGAAACGTATTTGTTGGATCCTTAAAGCTGAACTACAGGCAGATATAAGTCACAAAGTGTAAGCTCCTGAATTTAACTCTGTATCTGCTTCTTGCAATCTATAGCGAAGCTCAGAATGAGGAAAGGAGAAGCTTGCTGTTAGGAGAGAGCAGAATAACACAGGTGAGCTCATCAGGCTGTTTATCTTTTCACTGTCCACTCACCGGCTGGGGGAGAGACGAGATCTGTAATGCCTGGTTCACATCTATGTGGCAGTGCGGGCCACGTTTTGCATGGGCACAAAAGCCCATTCATATAAATGGACTCCCATGCCTGTGGCACGCAGGTAAGAAGTCCCTGCACTTCTTTGGAAAACGCAGCCCACACGGAAACCTTGGTTCCCAGTACGATTGTGTTTTCCAGTGCAGGCGGCGTGCCATTAGAACTAATGGCACCCGCCCGCGGGTCCGCAATCCTCTGTGCGGGTGGTGTGACCGCACAGGTTTCCGTGCGGATCCGCAGCGGCACCTCCCGCATAGATATGAACCTAGGATAAGTGTGAATACAGCAGAAAAAATCACTTCTTCTCTCCTGCCAGACAGGGCTGTGGTGTGTGGCAGAGCTGTGTAAAATCTTGCAACTGGATGGGCAGGAATATACATTTATTTGTCGAGTAAAACCTCTTCTATCTATGTATTTCACTGTGTGCCCAGTGATCAGCTTTAATTGTACAACCTGTGTTATACCTATTCATAAAGTTACGTACCTGCCTTTTTATAAATCATTTGGGTGTCTAATTCGTCTATATTGTTCGCCATTTTTGTCTACCAGAGGCAAAAGCTTGGCCATACAGGGTGTGATTATTATTTATTTATTTATTTTTTTTTTGGTCTATACCGGCTGATTTGGCTAAAATCCGTACCATGGGTGGATCTGTCAGCACCATCTGGCTTGACGTACACGAATCAAACTCAACTGAGCCGTGTGGAAAATTGTCAAACAGTGAAAACAACCATTCAGATTAAGTCACTGTTGGGTATTCTGACAGCCTCTGGTGACCGCTGTCTAAAATAACTTGTAGGGGAGATTACTAATCATGGATAGAGGACTCTGTCTTGTTGAGCCCATAGGCTGAAGTAGTTGTCTTGTTGAGCCCATAGGCTGAAGTAGTTGTCTTGTTGAGCCCATAGGCTGAAGTAGTTGTCTTGTTGAGCCCATAGGCTGAAGTAGAGGTATCTAGGTGTGTAAGTCTGAGATTCAGAGTGGGCCTTTTAATTCTGTGATCATAACTGTCCAGAAAGTCAATATCAATCTGCATATCTCAGCACATGTTGGCTTCCTCAGGTTCCAGTCCTGGTGTCTGTGGCAATTTGGCTGAGCTTTACAATGTAGCTAAGAATATTCCACTTTTTCCAAATCAGAAAAGGCAAACTTTTGTTTCCATTTTATATGCTTCTATGTGAATAAAGGACCAAAGTAACATACATGAGTACCAATGACCCTACAGCAAAACCAAGGTGGATGGAGTCGGGGTACATAAGTAGCGGGTTAGTTCAGTTTCTTGTTAGGGAATGTGCCTCAAGTGGTTGTTGTCTTGTTGGGTCAGTGAGAGAAGCATTATGCGTACACATGAATGCTAAGCACCACAAAATGTCTAGGATTACTTATGGTGCAACCCCTAGTCAAGGCTTCATTAAAGGAGAAGTGTGGGCAAAGCTATTTTGGCTGTTTTTCTGTGGATCACAGGAGTGCGCTTAGTTTTGCACTCCTGTGACCAAGATACAGCAGGATAAAGTCCGCTGTTGGCTGACGTCACAGAGCTGGTTCGGGTTCTGCAGAGATCACAACAATGTCCGGATCTGCCCAGATGGCTGAGCGTGCCGCTGAGAGCCTGAGCCAGCTGCTCCCATCCCCTTCAGAGCCTGGCAGTCCAGTGAGCACTGGAGAGGCAGAGAGAGCCAATGACTCACTGAAGATTGAGAACTGAATGATCAGCTTTAGCTCTCGGTTATCTATCTTGGAGGTTACGGGACAGATGCAGCATCGGACCAATGGTGGTGCACCCAGGTGAAGCCCACACTTCTTTTAACCTCTTTACGCCGGCACCTCCCAGTCTTTTAAGGGGTTTCAGATGCCGGGAGGTCGGGGCAGGGTTTTAGGGTCATGTGACCCTCGTGATTTGCTGTCACGGCAGTCACATGATCGGAGTATTTCCCTACTTTTGGTGGTAAAGTGGAAGATGTCTATAGATGATCAGTATAGGCACCCTGCTCAGGATTAGAACCAATTAGCTGTCGGCTAACTCTGCTAAATAACTGCAAGAACATTAACATCTGGCATTACAATATCACAGGCCCTCTTCAGAAACCCATTGTTCTCCATAGGGGTCTGTCCTACAGCTACAGTCAGGTACCCAGTAAAAGAATCAGTGCGTTTCTAAGGGTTAAGTCAAGAGACTCAGAGCTTCAAAAGCTCTGGAGCTCCTCATTGGCTCTGCACAAACAGCTGATTGGCAAAGTTTCTTAGCAGAGCATATCTGCTGGGTGATTTTTTTTTTTTCGGGGGGGGGGGGGGGGGTCTACCTTTTTTACTACTCTATCTTTTCACAGAAGGACACTTATTCATATCACAGGTCTTCGTTTATTAGAATCTCTCGTTTAGAAATAATGCCGATGCTTCCACGTACAAAGTAGAGAACCATGGTAGGAATGTTGAATAACCACTCCGAGATGTGCTTGTATGAAGGGCCTGTATGTGTTCACATGGAAAAATCCGTATGCACTGCACGAGATGAGTGACCAGTATGGGGGCATTTATATAGTCCAATTGCTGTTCACTTCCTATGCTTGTAATGGACCTCGCTTATTAGGAACCTGCCCTACCAGTCAGTCATACTGTTGTTTTCAGGTGTGTACTTCGTACCAATCCATTTTTTTTCTAGCACCCTGAGGTTTCCCACCTAGGAACAGAGCTACTGTGTTATATTGCTTTCTAACAGTTTTAGCAGAGAAGCTCCCACTATACCTTTAAAATTGCTTCCTAATGGTTTAGGACCCTTTCACACAAACTGATCAATTGGGTCCGCCTATCCATTTCTCAGATGGACCCAATTAAACCACCCATTGCCCTCTATGGAGCAGTGGATGTAAATGAACATGTCCTCCACCCCCCCCCCCCCATCCAATCCGCTCCTGTCTGCTAAAAAAAAAAAAGACGGATGGGGATTAATTCCCCCATCTGTCTAGCAGATCGGATCGGTTGACAGATGTAAGCGGAGCGGAGCGGACATAGTCCCGTTGTGACGGGAGTCACTTTGGGTGGGTCGCCCATGGAACCCAGCTCACTTTGGAGAGGTGGGGAGACCCCTGTTTTAGCTCCCCATATCCGTCTTATGTGTAAGTCACCCTGTGCCTATTACAGGTACAGGGTGATCTGTCCTAATATTGGGGTGGGGGGTTGATTGTGTAATGCCATGTGGTTGCATCTCATTGTTCTATTGTGTGTCTTGCTTGGGAAGAAACTATTATGGGATGTATGTGTTTATGTGCATTGGCTTGGTGGGGGGTGTCTCCAGCAGCCCTCCCCCCTGATGGGACTGTCTGCTGGTGTGAAGTTTGAATACCTGTGTGTCTCTTGTTGCTAAGTGTAGATTGCCCCACCCTGTCATTATGCAGGTTCGAATTTCAAATAAAGAGTTCCATGTTCAGACAGACTGGTGTTGTATGGTCAGCTGTGGTGTCTGTGGTCGGTGTTTGCACAGGGAAGTGGGAGTCTAACGGAAGTACCCAAGTGCGGTCGGGGTTGGTTCCGTTACACCCGTCATTGGCCCGCTCAGTGGGGATCAGCGGACAAATCCCATACTGAGCTGGCGGTTCCACTGGCAGAGTCCATCTGTGAAAAAGGGGCTTTAAATGCCAAGTATGGGAAGTATAGTAAAATCTTTTAATCTATTTGGGTAGTTTCTGGGCAGCAGCAGGCTCCAAAAGGTGCCAGATCATGTATGCATACAATCTGAGACCTTGGGGTGTAACTGGAGATCTTTAGAACATCTCCGAGGCCTAGCATTGACATAGGATGTGAGGGCATGTTAATGTAAATGTGGGATCTCAGAAAGTAGATAATAGGCTTTCTGAGGACTCAGAAGTATGATGTAGTACCTTTTTTGAAGTGTTTACTATCTTAGTTTCTTACCTTTTTTTTCTTATGAAAATGCATACTAAATTGTAAGGGTGTCATATTGATGCTTTAGATCCAGGGATCGTTTACAGGACGTGTCCCGATGAGGTGCATTATTGCACACACGTTAAAGTATTCCACCTAAAAATGACTCTATGAACCTGTTTCTGAGTCCAGAAATCATTGCAAACTGCCGGTCATCTTATGGTGTTGCTTGACCCCCGGCGGTGCTATCAATATCTCGGCACCATCGGGGCACAAAGGAAGCATTTCCCAGTGAGGCTTTGTGATCAGATTGCTCATTACTGGACACCCAGAGCACAGGCAGCGGTAAAATGTGGCACTTTGTATTTATTGCAGTACATATGTTACACAATATGGCTGTTTAATGTTCAGAGTAATTCTGGGTTGAACTACCACTTTAACCTGCGTTGTGTTAAGGAGTGTAACTGTATAATGAATGGACTGGCAGCTGATCCCCCATGGAAGGGGAAAAAAAATATGCATGATGATTTTTATTTTTTTTTTCTTCTTCGATGGCTGTCCCAGTTTTGGAACACAATCTTTTTCTCTAAGGACCCTTTCACACAGGCTGTCTGTTTTTTCAGACCTGATCAGAAGTTCTAATGTGGGTGTGTGGGCAGGCTGATTTAAATGGACTTGTGTACATTCTACCCACCTACCTCAGAATCTGATTCAGGTCTGGAAAAAAAAAAAAATTTACCGGACCTGTACAGACAAAAGTCACAGTTCTGCTGTCAAAATGCTGACACAAATTGAATGGGCATGGATGGCATAATACCCCTCACCAATCCCGTTCAGCTTCGACTCAGCAGGGGATCCGCTCATATATCCTCTGCTGAACAGAATACATCGGCTCCAGGGGCGGACTGACCATTTGGAAACTCGGGCACTGCCCGAGGGCCCAGGGTCAGTAGGAGGCCCCATGAGATGCCCCTGGTACACTTCTTTTTTTTTTTTTTTTTTTTTTTTTTCTCCATAGGCTTTTTTGAGTTTGGGCAAAGACACACGGGCCCCGTGATCCCCAAATGGCTGGGGGATCCATGAGTTGTCAGTCTGCCCCTGATCGGCTCCATGCAATAAAAGCCCCAAGTCTGAATACTGCAGATTGCTCTGAGTAAATGTACTAGATTGATTTAAAACGAAGGCGCGCACCCTATCCTCGGGTCCATCCTTTTCTGTTTTTGCAAACTGGATCGGAGGTAGCCTGGTGTAAACACAGTGGAGTCCATTTTCACCACCTGGCTGTCAATAGAACTGACATGGGTTAGCTTGTGTTCACAGGGCAGAAACTGAATGGGCACAGATGTGGCATCCGTCCCATTTGACTCCAGTCAGAAGATCCCCTGGTGATCAGAGCAGATTCTGTTCCATGTGAAAGAAGCCAAAATGTAGCCAGTGCTGCAGATATGTAGACCGTATATATGAAAAAAAGAAGGGAAGTTATGGTTTTTTTTTCTTTTTTTTTTCCCCCCCTTTCCTGTTGTTAAGCCAATAGCTTTTGTTATTGAAGGTACAGATATGTGTTTTTTGGTTACCACAGACACCACTGTATTGTTGAACTGTGTGTCTGATTTTTGACCGTTTTTAAGTGAAAATACATGCAGGTGTGTGCAAATGAATGAAAACATGTCTTGAGAATCCGGCAATGACCTTATCTTTATGGCTTTCTGATGAAATTATCACCAAGGATGTGCTATGAGCAAGTCCTATGTCTGAAAAATGTGTTGTTCAAACACTTCCTCCTTTCCAGTTTCAGAAAGTTGTAAAGTAGTTATAGTTAGTCTGGCTGAAAACAGACAAACTTCCATCCAGTTCAACCATAAAAAAAAAAAGTTATAATCCTATACCCTCAGTTGATCCAGAGGAAGGCAAAAAAAAACAACAAAGCATGATCCAATTTGCTCCTGCAGAGGAGAAAATTCCTTCCTGATCTCCCGAGAGGCAATCGGATAATCCCTGGATCAACTTTATCTATAAATGTTAGTATCCTATTATATTCTGTGTATCTAGGAAATAATCCAGGACTTTTTTAAAGCAATCCACTGAGCTGGCGAGAACCAACTCTTGAGGGAGTCTATTCCACATTTTCACAGCTCTTACTGTGAAGAAACCTTTACGTCCTGGAGGAAGAGAAATTAAATCTCCAAAATATGTAAAGAGTGCCACCTTGTCCTCTGTGATGACCTCGGGGTGAATAACTCTACACAGATTTCACTATATGAACCACTGATGTATTTATACATGGAGATCATATCCCCCCTTATGTATTATACATGGAGATCATATCCCCCCTTATGTATTATACATGGAGATCATATCCCCCTTATGTATTATACATGGAGAGCATATCCCCCCTTATGTATTACACATGGAGATCATATCCCCCCCTTATGTATTACTCATGGAGATCATATCCCCCCTTATGTATTACACATGGAGATCATATCCCCCCCTTATGTATTACACATGGTGATCATATCCCCCCCTTATGTATTACACATGGTGATCATATCCCCCCCTTATGTATTACACATGGTGATCATATCCCCCCCTTATGTATTACACATGGTGATCATATCCCCCCCTTATGTATTACACATGGTGATCATATCCCCCCCTTATGTATTACACATGGTGATCATATCCCCCCCTTATGTATTACACATGGTGATCATATCCCCCCCTTATGTATTACACATGGTGATCATATCCCCCCCTTATGTATTACACATGGTGATCATATCCCCCCCTTATGTATTACACATGGTGATCATATCCCCCCCTTATGTATTATACATGGTGATCATATCCCCCCTTATGTATTATACATGGAGATCATATCCCCCCTTATGTATTACACATGGTGATCATATCCCCCCCTTATGTATTATACATGGTGATCATATCCCCCCTTATGTATTATACATGGAGATCATATCCCCCTTATGTATTATACATGGTGATCATATCCCCCCTTATGTATTATACATGGAGATCATATCCCCCTTATGTATTATACATGGTGATCATATCCCCCCTTATGTATTATACATGGAGATCATATCCCCCTTATGTAATATACATGGTGATCATATCCCCCCTTATGTATTATACATGGTGATCATATCCCCCCCTTATGTATTACACATGGAGATCATATCCCCCCTTATGTATTACACATGGAGATCATATCCCCCCTTATGTATTACACATGGAGATCATATCCCCCCTTATGTATTACACATGGAGATCATATCCCCCCTTATGTATTACACATGGAGATCATATCCCCCCTTATGTATTACACATGGAGATCATATCCCCCCTTATGTATTACACATGGAGATCATATCCCCCCTTATGTATTACACATGGAGATCATATCCCCCCTTATGTATTACACATGGAGATCATATCCCCCCTTATGTATTACACATGGAGATCATATCCCCCTTATGTATTATACATGGAGATCATATCCCCCCTTATGTATTATACATGGAGATCATATCCCCCCTTATGTATTATACATGGAGATCATATCCCCCCTTATGTATTATACATGGAGATCATATCCCCCCTTATGTATTACTCATGGAGATCATATCCCCCTTATGTATTACACATGGAGATCATATCCCCCCTTATGTATTACACATGGAGATCATATCCCCCCTTATGTATTATACATGGAGATCATATCCCCCCTTATGTATTACACATGGAGATCATATCCCCCCCTTATGTATTACACATGGTGATCATATCCCCCCCTTATGTATTACACATGGTGATCATATCCCCCCCTTATGTATTACACATGGTGATCATATCCCCCCCTTATGTATTACACATGGTGATCATATCCCCCCCTTATGTATTACACATGGTGATCATATCCCCCCCTTATGTATTACACATGGTGATCATATCCCCCCCTTATGTATTACACATGGTGATCATATCCCCCCCTTATGTATTACACATGGTGATCATATCCCCCCCCTTATGTATTACACATGGTGATCATATCCCCCCCTTATGTATTACACATGGTGATCATATCCCCCCCTTATGTATTACACATGGTGATCATATCCCCCCCTTATGTATTACACATGGTGATCATATCCCCCCCTTATGTATTACACATGGTGATCATATCCCCCCCTTATGTATTACACATGGTGATCATATCCCCCCCTTATGTATTATACATGGAGATCATATCCCCCCTTAATCTCCTCTTCTCAAGAGAATAAATTCAGTTCCTCTAATCTTTCCTCATAGCTGATCTCCTCCATGCCTCTTATTAGTTTGGTTGCCCTTCTCTGTACTTTCTCCAGTTCCCCAATGTTCATTTTGTGAATTGGTACTTCTAATAGTGTCGTTGTGAACTCCAATGAGGACTATATAGTGTGTGTGTTTTTTCTTTACAAAAAAACCCCCAATAAGTGTATATTGATTGGTTTGCATGAAAGTTATAGTAGGTATAAACTATGGTATAGATACTGGATTTATATGTACTAGTAATGTTGTCAATCGGTGACTTAAAGTGTGACTGCGATAGTGCTGTTGGCAATCTGACGCTGAGGGGAACTAACGGCCGCTGGCATCTTCAGTGCTAATAATATACCCTTTCAATGTACGAATACTGGCTGGGAAGAGGTTAACATCTATGGTGATCAAGGGGTTAAACGTGTCTATCAATGTTTAGTGTGTGTCGTGTGTACTGTTTTACTGAGCAATGTGCCATTTTTTACTCCTAGCTTTGCAAGGAGAAAAAAAAAAGGCACATCACTGCTGTCTGTAGAGAGCTCTGTGTTTGCCTACACAGGGTTCGCTTCTGTCATTTGCTCAGCCGATCAGAGGATCCCGACCATTAATCACTGGCTAGGACCCACTGATTGGCTTGTGCTGCAGCGAATGACAGCGCAGTCGTCCAACAGTCCAGTCTTTGCATGCGCAAGCGGTCCCAGAAGAAAGTTACGATGTACAAATATGTGCTTGTGCTGACCTGCCACAGTAAATGTGCTGCGGTGGGTTGGCCAGCAGTTCTAGAATGACTACAGTGATTCACCTTTTACACCCAACTGCCCTTCCATCCAGTTCGCCTAGATGGAAGGGGACAGATCCCTTTTGTGTGTTTTTTGGATCAGATTGGAGGTAGGTGGGTGTAATGGACACAAGTCTGTTTGGAAGAATGAAGGGTGCGATCATATCGCCTTATAAACTGACAGGCGGACGTGATCAGACCCCTTGTGTGAAAGAGCAATAATTCTAGTAGAAGACGACCTCCGTACCACTAAACGGATGACTTATAATGGCTTTAAAAGGGTCGCCTATAGAAAATATAGAGTGCTGAAATTTGTTGGCATTTCGCGAGTGCACGCTAAATTAAGGTTTGACATGTTGGATCTCTATATTGTTGGTGAAAGCTCATCTTTTATATTTTTACCAAAAATTGGATAGTTTTATTGCTTTTTGTGCCCTAAAAGTGACCTACCGGTAAGTGTATTTTTTACTGAAATTTTTCATTTCCTAGACCTTTGCGGTAATATCGTGCGACATGAAAAATTGGAACTACTACTATTTAGTCTCCAGGGTCTTTGCTTTCAGAAAATATATAACGTTGGGGTTTTTGTGTAATCTTCAGGCCTAAAATGATTTTTTTTTAAATGTGTGCAAAAAAAGCCCAAAAATGGCTCTGACAGCAAAAGGGATAAAGGATAAGCCCGACACTCCTGAGGAACACCCAATCAGTGCTCATTACACTGCAAGGTCTCTCCCCTCCCTGCTAGTCCCCGGGTGTGGTGCTAGAGACAGGGAGGGTAGGAGGAGTCCCAGACATATTCCTAAAAGCACTTCAGATTTAAATACGTTTCAGTAAGAAAAAAAAAAAAAAAAATATCCTTCTTTCTTTCTTTGCTTCCTTCCTTCTTTGCTTCCTTCCTTCTTTGCTTCCTTCCTTCTTTGCTTCCTTCCTTCTTTGCTTCCTTCCTTCTTTGCTTCCTTCCTTCTTTGCTTCCTTCCTTCTTTGCTTCCTTCCTTTCCTTTCCTTTTCTTTTCTTTCCTTTCCTTTTTCTTTTCTTTCTTCCTTTCCTTTTTCTTTTCTTTCTTCCTTTCCTTTTTCTTTTCTTTCTTCCTTTCCTTTTTCTTTTCTTTCTTCCTTTCCTTTTTCTTTTCTTTCTTCCTTTCCTTTTTCTTTTCTTTCTTCCTTTCCTTTTTCTTTTCTTTCTTCCTTTCCTTCTCCTTCCTTTCTTTTTTTTTTTTTTTCTTTTGGACAAGTAGATTTGAACCCAGATTTAGTCTCTGGACAAGTATTTTTTATTTTTTTTTCAAAAATGTCTACGCCCCTGAAGCGGGTCATCATTTAGCTTGCTCTTGGTAGATGACGGCACGGGTTAGGTTTTTACTGCGGTTTAATATATTCGGTTTCTTATCGCTTAGTAGTCCGATGTTCTGCGACTACAGAAAAATGTTGGATGTGCTCGGCACTTTCAGAACAGTCCTTGCTGCTTTGGCTTTACTTCTGTTGACACTGTCCCTCTGACTTTGGCCAGGGAAGCACTTCTGGCATACACCTGCTTCCTGTCCACCTCCAGTGCTGTGTAACAGAACAGGAAGTGAGGATTTCCCTGTAGAGGAAGCTGTGATATCTCTTTGTTTATATTTAACTCCTATAACTGGTTTCACTTCCAAATCCCTGTCCTGAAATTGGTTCTAATTAAGGATTTTGTGTAGGTTGCACATGGTATCCACTTTTAGCCATGAGTGTTTTCAGAGTAAAGAGCAGATCCAGGCAGGTACTGAATCCAATGTATACTAATCTATATACAGAGTATATAAAACTGAAAATGTAATATATTACAGTATTGTGGTGGCTGCATTTAGTTTTAGTGTGGTGTGTGTTCCCCCCCCCCCCCCCCTCTCTTTTTACCTGGGCATCTGGCCAATAATGCACCGCCTGTATTACACCCCGGTCATACTGGGTGCGACTTGGCATTTGCAAATCGTATGCCAAGTTGCACCCTATTGTCCACAATTACAGCGGTCAAATCGATGCATTTCCGGCTTGGTTGGAGCCGCACCGATTTTCTAAAGTAGTACATGCACTACTAATTGGGCGATGCACACTATTTATAGTGAAGTCGCACAATTTCAAAGGGGACATGCCGATTTCAGGTGCAATTTGCAAGACCTCTGACACCGATAGTAGTCAGATGTCTTGCAAAACGCACCTGAAATCGGCATGTCCCCCGACGTTGAAATCAGTCGCATGATTTCAAAGTCGGGCTTGATGAGACTGGGATGTTAGAGTGCCTCCACTTTGAAGGAGTGAACAGACTCCTTTTGGACAGCAGCATCATTAATATGGAGGAGGGAGGAGTGTTAGTGTATCTAAATCTGCTAGTACTTCTAACAAATTGAATCTGATCTCCAGCTAACACTTTATCCCAAAAGGAAAAAACTGCTTGCTGTAACTGCTTATAAAGGTTTTACATAAGTGAATAACAACTGATCATTGTAAGCACCCTTTTCAGTGTTTAAAAAGCTTGTCTCAACCCTCTGCTGCTTTTCAAGAGAACAAGTCTTCTGTAGATGTAGCAGTTGCTATTCATTTAAGTAGATGTAAGTGAATGCAGATGCAGCAAGTGTACAGACCTCGCCTGCACAGCCAAGTTGACAGGTCTGCAGGGGCTATGAGCTCTATTATGATTGGTCGCTTCCGTCCAATAAAGTCTATTCTTATGTTAGACATTTTCAGACTCTTACAGTAATTGGTACACAAACCTATAGCATGAATTTGGAAATCAGTTGTGTGGTTTTTTTTTTTTTTTTTTTTTTTTTTTAAATTACACTCTTAACTATTTCACTTAACATGTTTGTTCTTGTAATCTCCTGAAACTTTTATGCATTGTTAAAGCTACTTTTATTATTTTTAGATATATATATAATAGTGTAATTTTTTGAGAAGGCAGTGCTGGTTGCACCTCTTTACTATAGTATGCACATTTTCGGGGATCGGTCAGAGTTATCGGGTCATTTTTGTGGTCTGCATTCTCCGATGCAGCAGTAGGTTGGGATGGCAGAATGACCTAGTTAGTAAAGCCGAGGACTTGTTTCGATCTCAAGAATGCTACAAACCAGCGTTTGTGCATAGTTGGCAGAGCATTAAAATAGCCTGTGCCGTTTTTATTATCTAGCTGTTGGTTCTGCACCAGCTTTTTAACTTCTCACTCCTAAAATAAACCATGTACGAATGTCTTCTCTTCAGTAAATACTTTGTCCTGTGAACTAATTAATTTAGGTGATGTGTTGATCTGTGTCTTGTCTGTGAGATACAGTGGCTATAAAAAGTGTACACACCCCTGTTTTAACCACCGCCCGCCATATAGTAATATGACGGACGCAAGGTGGTTCTCTCGTTCTGGGAGGACGTCATATGACCATGCATGCACGGCTCCGGCAGCACGGCGATCGGCTGTGCGCTGTGTCCCTAGGACAAAGCGGATCACCGATCCACAGAGCCGAAGATGTCGGCTTGGTCATGTGATCAGCTGTGTCCAATCACAGCTGATCACATGCAAACAGGGAAATGCCGGTTATCTGTATTTCTCTCCTCTCGAGCTGTCACGCTGTGTGAGAATTATTGCTCTTGCTCCAACATTCGTGGCGATACCTCATGTGTGTGGTTTGAACACCATTTATATATGTGGGCATGGCCTACGTATGCGTTCACCACTACGTGCGAGCGCAGGGGGACGGGGGCACTTTAAACTTTTATTTATCTATCACTTTTATTCTTTGCATAAGAAATACATGCATCCCTTGTGATTCGAAATAGTTAATGACAGGTCCACTTTATGGAAAGATATGGGGTCAATAAGACCCCACTTCTCTCCGCTGCAATGTAAAGCATTGGATCAAAAAAAAAAGCATTGATCTAGCGCTTTAATTTAAAAAAAAAAAATAAATAACCGGAAGTGACATCGCTCCAGTCCTCCAAGGGCATAGAGATGAGTGGAGGCCATCTTTCCTTCACTCATCTCTATGCCCAGCGCCGGGTTCGTTTGGTTTCTCAGGTAAGGCTGAGAACTACCGAATGGCGGCCTGTGGCAGCAGCAGCGGTCGAGGGGCGGGGTTAATTCGGCTCCTGTATCAGCGCTTTTTTTTTTTTCTTAAGGCCGAAAAGGGTGTTTTCGGCCACCGAAATTTCTGTGCCTCCCTAGTTAGTTGGGTCAAATCAACGCTAGTTCTCGACCGAAATCGAAAAAACGAAATTTTAACTGTACAGCTCTTCCTTTTGGAGTAAAAAGTTGTACTTCTTGCAAGAAAACCTGTTCAGTACGTCTAAGGTTCCATTGAAATGGCAGGCCTGGATGACATTCTAAGAGCTTTAGAACTACATTTGTTGACTCGATTGTGGCAGGAAAGTGCGTTCTGACAAATACTTTTCAGAATTCCCATTCAAATGAAATTCTGCTGGTGTATGGTCAGCTTTACTCTGCTGCCTGGCCAGAGCGCTGAGGTTGGGAATCCTGGCCTTGAATAGGTTTTCCAAATTGGAATGTGAGTGATGGTATAAACATGCACGCCAGTCGCCCACCTTTCTGACCCTCTTCATAAATGCTTGCAATATATCTTTTGTCTGTGATGCACACACTGTGCGGCTTGCTCAGGGATAGTCACGGTTTAGATGCCTCACCTTCAGCATATCCTCCAATCACATGTGTAACTCAGGCATGTCATGTACTGCCATAGGAAGGAAGGCTTCATGAACAAGGCCACACAGTCCTATAGAATACAGTACCGCCATATTTTCTACAGCCACTACCAGTCGGCCGGTACAAATCAATCGCGGGTGGTGGCTGTACTAGTATACGCCAATGTCTCTGTTCAGGAAGGCACATACATGGCTCTGTACACATGTGGCCATTCACATTCTCAAATGTATTGCAGGCCATACGTGGGTCAAATTCCAAACAAATTTTCTTTAGAAAATCAGAAATTTTGTGTGTTTTGTAATCCGGTGGTGCCACCATTGATTTCGAAATTCAACCCAGCCTTCAATTTCTCCTGTTTGCTACAAAAAACAATTTTTGTGGTCAAGAATTTTCTCTTCTTTCCAGCTTTATATTTCTTGCACGATTCTCCCATCATTGATTCCAAATTTCGTCCGTTTTTAAAAAATATTTCTATGTCCGATCACTCAAATTCAATGGTCACACGAAAATCGGTCATTTCTGTGACCCATTAATGGTGCAAAATTCGAACGAAAATTCTTAGAAAATAAAATAATTGGACCCGTGTATGTCTGGCTTATGTGTACACATGCTGCCTGCCATTGTTTTGTACTGGCTGATTGGCAGCAGCTGTACACTGCACTGATCTCTCCTGGCAGAGAAATGATGGATGCATTGTATGCGTTACAGCCATTTGCAGCATGAAGCCTTCTTATGGTGCTGTGCCCATACACCATTCCTGCCCAGAGTAGGTCACAGCACATGGACGAGGGAGTTTGCAGAACACATGGTAGGGGCTGTGATACGTAAGGCCAGGGATAGGTCATAATTGCACTTAGTGTGCCTGGCTTCGATACTGGTGAAGTAGAAAACTGAATTATTGTGAATATAAATATGCTAATACCAATATTCCCAAAAGTATACGTCACACAAATGTATTAAAAAAAAAAAAAAAAAAAAAAAAGTCCAAAAATAGATAAGAAATCAGATTAAAATAAATATAATATAAAAAGTCACTGTGTGCCAACTTCAATCCTCAATCATAAGGGATCCCCTATGATTAAGTCAGGTGATGAAACATGTCAAGGGAAGTGATGTCAGACGCATAGAGGAACCGGAAGCGGTCCGGCGGCCATTTTAGAATCTGGAAAAACCTTTCTAGAAGTTCATGTGGAGGAACCAGGGAACTCTGAGAGGTTTGTATATTCTGATCAAGGCTATTTTAAAGAGGAATCATGGTGTTTCTTTGTGAGCCATTGAAAGGCTGAATATGAAGATTGAGGATTGAAGTTGGCACAGAGTGACTTCTTATATTATATTTATTTTAATCTTATTTCTTATCTATTTTTGGACTTTTTTTTTTTTTTTAAATACATTTGTGTGATATATACTTTTGGGAATATTGGTAATAGCATATTCAGTTTTTTACCCTTTTTGGGGGAAAGTGTATCTTTATGCTATTTATAGCCTTATTGTATTGAATTATTTAAGGGGTACCGTAAAATTCACATATATTATAAAACTGAATTAGTTGTGCTTTGTGTTGTGGATTTTCTGGACCTGTCAGACTTGTCCTGTAGAGTAATGGACAGGGAGGGTGTCTACTGTACTGTACAGAGTGCCATGTTGGACCAGTCCCTGTATTGAACATAGATGCTGCATGTACATGTCTATTTCATAGCATGGAATGATCCTTTGCTTCTTTAGAGCAGCCTGTCTCAATCAGGGTGCCTTGAGGTTTCCTCAGGGGTGCCTTGGTAAATGTCTAAAAACTGCCCAAAACTTGTATACAAGCCAGTGAGTGGACAGGCCTGCCTTTTAGTTACACAAAGCCACAGGTTTTCATTGTGCACCATTACGACCTTCTAGCCGCCGGCCTCCTGACCACCAATGTCTAGTTTGACCCTCCCTTGGCCCTCTCCATCAATGTTGAGGTCCCATTTACTTCAGTGATGGATAAAAACTGAGGGGGAAGAGAAACATTGGAATACTAGTCAGTACCAGTGTGCAGAAGTGTGTTTGCTTTGGAAGAATAAATCCCCTCTAATGTTGGGTGTCCTACATGTGTGGATGTTGCTGCGTTTATATAAAACTATTAGAATAGTTTTTCACATTTTAGAATGGGGTGCTTCAAGACTGTCCATTTTTAAAGGGTGTCTCGGGACTGTCCATTTTTAAAGGGTGTCTCGGGACTGTCCATTTTTAAAGGGTGTCTCGGGACTGTCCATTTTTAAAGGGTGTCTTGGGACTGTCCATTTTTAAAGGGTGTCTCGGGACTGTCCATTTTTAAAGGGTGTCTCGGGACTGTCCATTTTTAAAGGGTGTCTCGGGACTGTCCATTTTTAAAGGGTGTCTCGGGACTGTCCATTTTTAAAGGGTGTCTCGGGACTGTCCATTTTTAAAGGGTGTCTCGGGACTGTCCATTTTTAAAGGGTGTCTCGGGACTGTCCATTTTTAAAGGGTGTCTCGGGACTGTCCATTTTTAAAGGGTGTCTCGGGACTGTCCATTTTTAAAGGGTGTCTCGGGACTGTCCATTTTTAAAGGGTGTCTCGGGACTGTCCATTTTTAAAGGGTGTCTCGGGACTGTCCATTATTAAAGGGTGTCTCGGGACTGTCCATTATTAAAGGGTGTCTCGGGACTGTCCATTATTAAAGGGTGTCTCGGGACTGTCCATAATTGTAAAGGGTGTCTCGGGACTGTCCATAATTGTAAAGGGTGCCTTGACTGAAAAAAGGTTGAGGAACACTGGTCTAGAGTTCAGTAAAGGTGACTCCAGAAACCCTTTGTCTAGCGTTTTTAGTAGTTTGTTTTATTTGTAATAAATGATTAGTGTTCTGGTTGCTGGATTTGCTTCCCTCAGCACCTGATTATTATTCCTATAGAACAGTGCACCATTGTACGTGTGCTTGTCACCTTTACACAGAAGGCGGCTTTTCTGGAGTCTACACCACTATTACCTGTCTTTGAACAGCACCGTATCTCTGGAGCAAAGAGGGCTTGCAGCAGTTCACTAATTTTTATTTATTTCAGGTACTCCTATAGTCCCGTCAATTTACACAGTGCTTTATATATATATATTGTACATTCACATCGGTCCCTAACCCTCAAGGGGCGTACAATCTAAAGTCCCTAACTCATACTTACACATAGTAGGGCCAATTCAGACAGGAGCCAATTAACCTACCAGCATGTCTTTGGAGTGTGGGAGGAAACCGGAGTACCCGGAGGAATCCCACAGGCACAGGGAGAACATGCAAACTCCAGGCAGGTGGTGCTGTGGTTGGGATTTGAACCGACGATTCTAGTACTGTCAGGCGGAAGTGCTAACCATTTAGCCACTGTGCTGCCCATAATGAAGCAACTATTAGGTAATGCTGCAATGTAATCACTGTGGATACAGCTCTGCTAAATAATTCTATACATGTAGAATTATGACTCCATACAACTTCAGTACAGCTGTCTGTAAAGGAGTGAAAAATGACAAATTCCACTGATTGTGCAGAAATGCCAAAACTGTCCAGTTATATGCTACTCGGGATCAAGGTGCTCTAGGACTTTCACATCAAATGGCCATCTCTGATGAATATTCCATCAGGAAAGTCCCTCAAATTATTATTATTTTTTTTAATCTAGATCCCTTGAAATGCATTTTTGTTCCTTCCTGCTGTGAGCCACTTTTTTATCATGATATAATTTTTGACCTTTGGTCGTTTGATGCTCTTACTAGATTGTATATGCAGGGATTCTCAGTTCTGGGTTGCCGACATCTGCCGAACCAGAGATATTGTCGTCATTTCGACACACACCAAAGATTTGTATTCTTATTTTCACCGTTTTAAGACCGCTCTATGACAGTGTGATCTTGGTTCACTTAAAGGAAACGCTGGCCAAATCCTAGATGTCAGATAACTAGTTGTAACCTTTTGTGAACCTTTTCTATTGTTGTTGGTAGCAGCACTTCTCTGCTACTTAAAACCTCCCTTAATTCCTAAATTGGGCAGATCGTTCCTACCCTTCATGTATGTGTGTAGCTCCCTCTTATGAGCCTGTCGGCCAACTTCTTTGCCAGCCTTTTCTGTGTTTTTCCTCCTGTAACTAGTTTCATCGTTTTATTAGAGGCTTGACTTTCTTGACTTGGTTTCTCTGACTTTTGAATATCTGTCTCACAATTGCTACATTTAAAATATGGTACTTACTAAGTAGTTACTATTTGCCATGTCTTATTTCAAACCCTGCTAATTTGTTTTTTGTTGTTTCTGTTTCAGGAGCTGGAGAATCTGGGAAAAGCACAATCGTGAAGCAAATGAGAATCCTTCATGTGAATGGATTTAATGCGGAGTAAGTTCATAAGCCAGTGGACTCCTTTCTTTTTTTTCTTTTTTTTCTTTTTTTTCTTTTTTTTCTTTTTTTTCTTTTTTTTCTTTTTTTTCTTTTTTTTCTTTTTTTTCTTTTTTTTCTTTTTTTTCTTTTTTTCTTTACCACCTGCTTCTGTCCCTGTCCAAGAGAATATAATAATGGGTCTCGGTCATGCTGGCCATAGTTGCCATGAGCATGTAAGGTCATGTGAGTGATTGTATGTGCGTCTTTTTTTTTTTCTTCCTCCTTCTAAGTTGTGTCCCTCCTACCTTTTTTAATAGTCCGACACCAGTGAAAGATTAAAAAAAAAACTCCTCTCCCTCAATATGTTGTAGTTGAGCTGATTTGTACTAGATAGATATATGTATGCTCTGTTCCCTCCCTCTTTCTTCTCTGTATAGGCTATGATGTCCGTTACCATGATATGTAGAAGAGGGGATAATAGGACTACAAAATTGATCAGGGTGTTGTAAGGAATCAAATTAGCTTTTTGTCTGAAGCCTGCAAATCCGAGATTACCATTTCTTACCAGTGGAATGTTCCCAAGCACAACCACTGCAGGCTGCTTGCTGTCTCGACGGCCACCAAGATTTAGGCTTCTTGCACACAAGGCGTTTGATTTTCTCCTCTGAATGCAAGAACTCCTGACAGGAGAAAAGTTGCTTCAAAAATGCTTCTTAATCCATGTATTGCACATGCGTTTTAGGAGCGCCAACTGGCCTTTTCTGCTCTTCGGTTCCTGTCCTCAATGTGCTTTTGATGGTCTTTTTTTTTCTGCCTATTAACACTCCTCTTCTAATACACCTATAAATGTCTGTGTGCATGTTAAAAATAGAATTGCACCGATTATGGTTTTTAAAAAAAAAAATTTACCGGCGAGTACAGGTACTGACACTTGTGCTCAAGTACTCGCTGATACAGATTCACCCTAGGTTCACATATGTGCGGGTGGTGGCGCTGTGGATCCCCATGAAAATCCCTGCAGCCGCCACCCACCACCCACACAGAGAAATGCGGACCCGCGGGTGGATTTCATTGGTTCTAATGGCACACCGCCCGCACTGGAAAACACAACCGTACTGGGAAACGAGGTTCCCGTGCAGGCTGTGTTTTCCAAAGAAGTGCAGGGACTTCTTTCCCTGCGTGTCACGGGCATGGGAGTCCATTCAAATGAATGGGCTCTCGTGCCCGTGCAAAGCGCGGCTGCATAGATGTGAACTGGGGGTCACAAAGAATGGCATGTGATTTGAACAGGAATGTGGTGTGATTTCTGTGTGAATCTCATGCAGTTTCCCTGTGGGTGTGGTGTGATTTGAGCCATACTAAATGAATGGCTCAAGTTGCACTGCAGATCACTGTACCCACAGGGAAATCGCATGTGATTTGGAATCACACCACTAATTCAGCTGAAGTAGTGCAATTTCAGTTGCAGTTCTTTGCAGTGCGATTTGAGCCCATTTATTTTGCATGGGCTCAGATCGCACCACAAAGGTATCGGTTTCAGGTAATGAGCACAAGTACTCATGCAAATGCTTCGTATCGGCACCGATACCGGGATCAATATCTGTGCAACCCTAGTTGTGAAAAGGAATGATAAAACATAGTCACTGCCATTTTGTTGTTGTGTTTTGTTTTGTTTTTGTTTTTTTTTTTTTTTTTTTTTTTGCTAGCTGTTTAACATTGCGATTTTATAGTTGGGGACCCGCAATTATTTTTTAATATCTTAACACTTCAGATATCACTTCAGTGGTCATAGCCACAGTCTCCAGTTTTTAGATCTTCATTGCCTTGTCTAGTAATAGCCTGCCTTCATCTTTCATGAGGATAAAACTTACACTGTCCAAAACATAGGTGCCATCTCATGGAGACCGATCATCTTTTGTGTAGCTGCAGTTTGTGAAAGTTGTTACCAAATTTACCTGTAAAATGTTCAGCCCATTACCAGAGACTAGTCTGTTTGTTTTCTTTTTTCTGCTCCAGTGCATGGAGCTTTTAGAGTACAAGCAAAGTAACACCCAAGGTAACATGAAGAGCTTGGTGCACCTTTTTAGTAATGGGCCCTCTTCACCCTTGCCCACTGATGATGCCCTCTCCCTGTCTTTGCTAAAGAGCCTTCAGATTGCCAGTGTGTTTGGTCATTAGGCAAAGCTGAGGGTGTATTGTATTCGGCCAAACTGCTCTTGATGATGAAGAACCATCACCTCCAGTTTTCCAAGCACATGATAGTTTACAACAGGTCGTACATCACAACATTCTTACCCTTCCCCTGCAGTTTTTGGGGCACAAGAGTATTTTGGTAGTTTTCAAAAAAGTATCCTAGGCTGGAGATTTTAAAAGCAGTTTTATAACCTTTTACCACCACCTGTTTTTAGGTTTTGGGCGTGTTTGGAGTGTACCTGGCGTTCAGCTTTAGCTTGGGTGTCTTTTACACTTTCCTTTTTGGCATTTTATTTTTCATGTGTCCGTTATGATGATGCATCATTGAGGTGACCAATAGTATAGTTCACTTCTCACTGACTCCCAGTAGTGTTAGTGGCTGCGGGTCACAGGAGTGCACTTATTTT